>NC_134852.1:56912524-57212524 GCF_049852395.1 Peromyscus maniculatus bairdii | reverse complement strand
GCTACATAGTGTCTTCTAAACATAGCAATACACATAAAATGTCAATATCATGACTCCTAAACAAGACC
Organism: Peromyscus maniculatus bairdii; assembly: GCF_049852395.1. Classification (NCBI taxonomy): domain Eukaryota; kingdom Metazoa; phylum Chordata; class Mammalia; order Rodentia; family Cricetidae; genus Peromyscus; species Peromyscus maniculatus. The sequence goes on along the minus strand of NC_134852.1, from coordinate 57,212,456 downwards.
TACGTAATGACAACACCAGTTGTTACACCAATGTGGATGTGGGAAATTTCACAAGGTTCACTTTTAAATGAAGAGCTACAAGCAATTGATTGCTTCTGAAAGAGGTAGAATCAGTTTTCTCCAGTGTTGAGCTCCCTAATAGGTCAATTTCAAATGGTCATCCCTAGACACAGATACACATGAGAAAAATTAAATAAACTCAAAGGATTTTGGATATATACATGTATATATATATATATATATATATATATATATATATATATATATATATATGTGTGTATACATATGGTGATTTATTGTGTCCCCTAATACATTGTGCACCCTAATAAACTTATCTAAGGATCAGAGGAAAAAGCCAGATGCTATATTAAACATAGAAGTCAGGCAATGGTAGCATACACTTATAATCCTAGCATTCAGGAAGCAGAGATCTATCTGGATCTCTGTGAGTTCAAGGCCATATTGGGGAACAGACCCAGGCATGGTGACATACGCCTTTAATCCCAGCACTAACCATAGAGGTCTGGAAGTCTGTACTGACAGACAGGAAGTGATGTAGCTGGGCAGAGAGATGAAGTGAGATGCAGAACAGAAAGGCATATAGACGTGGGTATACAGGAAGTAACTTTCTTTGGAAGCTGAGGAGTTGGTGAGGTGAGGTTGGCTATGGCTTGTCTTCTTCCTCTGATCTCTGTTTTAACCCCAATATCTGGCTCCGGGTTTTTTTTTTTTATTAATAAGACCATGTAGCAATTCAAGTTACATATACATATAAATGTATACACTCACACATATATGCAACAATAATTATTAAAGAAGAAAAGGTCATGAATTTGAAAGTGGTGACATGTGGTGGAAATTGAAGGTGGAGTTGGGTAGAAACTATGTAAATATAGTACTCAGGTACAAAATTATAAATAAATAAATAGACAAGTAGATTCTTGGACTCAACCTTATCCTCAGAGGTGCTCCACTGTATACTCATATTCTGCCTCAACAGAAGGCAAAAGGGTTCATTGTTAAGGTAGATCTGTAAAATTTCAAGTATGAATAGATTTCATAAATGATATTCCCCAAATAAGAGAAATTCCATAATAGAGAACAGTTAAAGCTTGTAATAACCCCCACACATATCATGAAATGTGTCTTTGGTGTGCTCTTTAGTATGGACTAATGCTGGATTCTTCTGGTAAATCAGAAATCCAAGTGAAACATGATACTTGACAGTAGGTTTCAAGGGTCATCAAGGTTTTTCTGGTCTTTGCTCACTCTGGTTCATTCTCTGAGATAAGCCAGCTGTCATCAGACACATCAATGATCCCTAGGAAGAGGCGATGCTGTGACCATCTGTGTCCCACCATCTATATCCTGCAAATGTCCATCTTGATATGATATGCAAGACCAATCCAGCCCTTTAGATGACTGAAACCTTGCCAAACATCTTAACTGCAAAGACAAAGGGAATTGAAAGCTAGTACTAAAGCCATTCCAAGGTCTTACACCAAAATTTCTGTATGATATTGTGTGACTTTATCTTGGGAGACATGAACAAATGCCTATCCACCCAAGATACAGCACCAGCCATAGACCAGAGAAATAATTTGACAGAACTTCAACTTAGTAAGCAGTTTCACAAGTATGCAGTGAACCATTTATGTGGGTGAGAGATTGCTTATAGGTGGCTTTCTGCATGACCCCAAAGCAGCTGTGTCCCTAGAAAGTCCACTCAGCATTGGTGGCCACTCAGAAAGCTACATCTCTGGATCTTACTCCTTTACAACCATAGACAGGGGTTTTGAGAATCTTGTAATTTTATGTACTTTCTGAGACTTTAAGTATTAATGGCATCTGGAGTCTTATGAGCCTCTTACAACTTTCCATGATGGAATGTGTCAAGTGGGAAGAAACAGCTACACAATGTATTCTACAAGTATTCTCATTGCTGTTTATAAGAGCAGTGTGCAGAGAAGATGATCAATACAAGTCTTGAAAGGGAAACTATTTAACAAGTTCCAGAAACCACAAAAGAACTACATTAAATTAGTAGATTGTAATATTTTGAATAGCAATTACCCTATAGGCTGATATATTTGAATATTTAGTCACCAAAAAGTGGCATTATTTGAAAGGATTAGAAGGATTAGGAGATGTGGCCCTGTAGGAGGAAGCATGTTCCTGGAGATGGGCTTTGAGGTTTCAAAAACCCATGCCAGCCCAGGCTCTCTCTCTCTCTCTCTCTCTCTCTCTCTCTCTCTCTCTCTCTCTCTCTCTCTCTCTCTCTCTCTCTCTCTCTTCACCTAAGGATAAGTATGTATCTTTCAGCTACTGCTCCAGCACCTGGCTGCCTGCCACCATGCTCTCTGACTTGATAATAATGGACTCACCCTCTGAAATTGTAAGCCCCCAATTAAATGCTTTCCATGGTAAGAGTTTCCTTGGTCATAGAGTCTCATCATAGCAATAGAACAGTGACTTAGACAATAATAAAGATTAATTATACATGAAGACAGTTATATTGCCAGATTGTCCTCAGTTAAGTATATAGTTTACAGCAGATTTTAAAAATCTTGGAAACAGCTGCAGAGTTATTTCTTCATATTAGCAACGTGTCAATTTCTGAAAGAGCTGGATACTTTTGGGAGATTTAGAGTCAGCCTTCCATGACTGATAATGCTCATTTACTCAAGGCAGGATTGCATAATTACAGTTTTAGATAGCTATTTTGTGCAAACGGAAACAGGCTGGACAGTTTTTCCAGGATGCATTTTGAGAGTAGATTCTATCAAGGCTCAGTGGATCAGGTTAGAGAGCAACTGGCATGGTGCTGCTGTTCTTGAAGGAAGGAGAGAAGGGAGAATGATGTTTGATGCCTGAGCTTTGTGGGACCTCCATAGTTTAGAGTTCCACTATAATGACTATAATGGTTATATCAAGAACTGCCAATAGGGGTAGCATAGAATGTTAAAAGTCCATCCTTTATTTGTCCTTTCAAAGTGACCATGAGGCTTATTACTAAAGGAGCACATACGCAAAGCTGGGATGAAGCAGGTTATCATGGACATGAAACCAGGGCCAGAGTGGCTGCTTGAAGTAATGATATAATGACCCGGCACTATCATACAGATGTTGGGCCTTTATCTCTAGGCTAGCCTCAGACTCTCTAGGAAGCTAAAGATGATTTGAACTCCTGACACTCCTGACTTTACCTCTGAATTTTTGCTAAGATTAGGTGTTATGATTTTAGGATATTATATTATATCTTGTCTACCTAAAATGGACCCTTTTTATTAAAATAAAAATATGAGTACACAGCTCAGAGAAATTCTTATATATTAAAAATTAAGGGTTAAAAATGAGAATTATTTCTTCACAGAATATGAATGCTTCATCAAATTATAAATAAGTCATTTGATGGGTATTTTCCTCAGTTGATTTCATTTTTCCTTTCTTCATACATGAGGGAAACTTACCCTGGAACACTTTAAATCTATCAGAAGTCTCCACAGAGCCTCTTAGACAAGTTCAGTGCAGTATAATGCTATGAAGAAAGAGGAAATGTCAAAAGTTTAATACATTGATACATAATGTATTAAACTTTCAACATTTAACAAATTTCATACAATTTAGGAATAATTGTGCTTGAAATGTGTATGCATAAATGCATTGCACAGTTGAGAATAAAATTCTTGTTTACTGAAGCTACACAACATGCAACCTGAACATAGCAGAGTTGGAAAGGATATGAAAAGTCATTGTTGTTGTTGTGTGTGCATATACATATGTGTGTGTATATATATATATATATATATATATATATATATATATATATGTGTGTGTGTGTGTGTGTGTGTGTGTGTGTGTGTGTGTTCCTGAGTATATGGATTTATGTATTTACACCATGTACACATAGAAGCTTGAGCATGTAAAAAGAGGGTATCAGATCACCTGGAACTGGAGTTGTAGGCAATTATGGGTGGCCATGTGGGTGCTGTCTTTACAAGAGCAGCCAGAGCTCTTAAACACTGAATCATTCCTCCATTCCATAGCCAATATTAATGCAGGATTAGGATAATTCTCCAAGGCAGGTTTTACTCTGGTAAAATTTACATTAACAAAATCTTCTAGGGACAGGTCTATGGCTTTTGTCACATGTAGATAGATAGATCCTCCTACACAAAAGATGTAAAATTACTCCTGCCCACCATAAAGAGTTAACTTTTAGTCATTTTAAACCAACCTAATCCCTCTTTTTTCCCTAAAAGTCATTGGTCTGGGTTTTTTTTTTTAATTTCAGTGCCTCAGCATTTTCTAGAATGTGCTGCATATGATGTCACATTGTGTAGCTCTTGGATCTTCTTTCTTTCACTAAAACAATAAGTAACTCTTTAGGTGTGCTTTGTATATTACTGTATGTAGCCCATTTCACTGTGTAGTAGTTCTGTTTAAAGGCAATATCTCAATATATATACTTGATTACCAGAATTATGAAAAATATTGATACATAATGCATTAAACTTTTGACATTTAACAAATTTCACACAATTTAAGAATAATTATGCTTGAAATGTGTATCTATGCATGAATGCATTGCACAGTTGAGAATAAGAATCTGAATGGAACTTTAAATATTTTCCTGCTTCCTTCTGTCTCATGGCATATGGAAGCAATGCCAATTTGCATTCTGTCTTTACAAAGAAGATTTATATTAAGAATTTGCATAATAAAATTATCCTATTATTATTATTATTATTGGAAGCCCAGCATCTTCCTTTCAAATGAATTACTTTTAAATTATCCATGTTGTTATATATGCATGTACATATGCATATATGTGTCTGGCATAAGTATTCAACATCACTGTTTTCATTGCAACAATCCTTAGTATTGCATTTGTCCATCAGCTTCCTCTAAAACACACAGCTAGTTCATTTTGACAGTTTCACACAACAATGATGTTGAGAATATTGCATGCATTCATAGACATGTGCACTGCATTTCACTTGCTTAAATATGCTTCAAAGTCTCTGCCATACAATAGAATATGATTTTCATGGACCTGACTAATTGTTTCTCAAAGTGTTCCGATGATTTTGTATACCCTCATGAATCTTGGAATTGTCATAGCTGCATGCCTTTGACAAAGCCAGATGTGTTGACAATTTTTATCTTTATCCATTGTAATAATTGTGTAGAAATACATTGTCATGCCTTGAATTTACATTAAGTTGATGACTGACAGTTTCAACATGCTTTTCTTTTTTGCTATCCATGAAACTTCTTTTGCTAAGTATGTATATAAACCACTCAGTTTAGCATTTCTTAACTGGATTGTTTTCTTATTTTAATAATGATATATTACAGTTTTATGTTTCCATGTTGGCTAATTTCCGCTATACTCAACCAGCCTCATTTAACCCTTCTTAAAATATAAAAATACTGCTGTTAATTCTTGAAAACAAATAAGTGTGGTTCCACTGTATTTACACAAATGCTTATTAATTCTATGAGATTTAGCTTTAGTTTCTGCTGTTGTATTAAAACATGTTTTTTAGTTTGCAATATCTCTGATCAGGAACAACTATTTCACTTTATGTAAGTCTGAAAACTTCTAATAAAGTACCTGAGAATGTAGCCTCTTACTTTTACACTGTTTTGTTTTATGGTTTTCATTATTCATTTGTCTCTTGGGAGTCATTTATCTTTTTTAAAATATTTAAAAGTGTAAAAATATATTACATAGATGCTGCTCAAATTATAGTGGAGTTATGTGCTAATTATATATTATTGTAAAATGAAAAGCATTCCAAATTGAAAATGCTTTTCTTTCCTATAAAGTTAGAGCTGAGCCTAACCTTATTCATATTTGCTAACAGAATTTAGAGCATCCAACAATGGGGCCAAGTGGAACACAGAAAAATAGTTCATAGATACACAGACACTGGCATCTGGGGATATGCTGGGGTCCAGAACACAGAGCAAAATATCCAGACTGCCCTGGAAAGACATTCTACTGTGGGATACAGGCTAACTGTTCCTGTGAATACCTGTCATGCCTTGAGCTTGGAGCCACTGCCCTGCCCAGAATCCAGAAGCAATCCCCACTTCCTTCTCCAAACCCGACTGCTCCTCATTGTCCACCAAGAATCCCAGAGTGACACTCACTGCTCCACACTCACATCCAAGTATCCTTTACTGCCTCAACCCCAGACTCTGAATATACACCTCACTGTTCCCTCACATGTATTTCTTATTTCCATAGCACTTGGAAAGAAAATAATCAAAATTTAGTATGAAGGCTAATTTTACTGAATGCAACTTGCTTTTAGACTATAACACCAAAAAATATAGGACAGTTTTATAATCAGATACCTTTGCACACATGTTAAACTTGGTCATTCTTGAAGTAATACACTTATTTGTGTGCATCTAATTATCTTGTATCATATCCAGTCCTTTTCCTGGAATCTCTTTTATACTGTGCATTATAAAAATCCATGATCTTTGCTTATATTTAGTTACTCAAATAATTAATTTACCCTTTGAAACAGCATCTCATACAGGTCAAGCACAGGATGGCCTCAAAATCCCATGGCTGAAAACAGGCTAGAACTCCCAATCTTCCTCCCTCTATACAAGTCTGGACACCTTGAACTTTCACCCTGATTTATTTGGTCTTTTTAGAAAAGTTCCTTTTTTTCATTTGTAAAATATATCTCCTCTTGATATGATATTTTTAATTGACATTAATTTCTGTTATATATCTCATCATTTCAATACTTTCTGGTTAACTATTTTATGGTAAAAATAGATATAATACACACTTTCATTTTCTGTTCTTTCTCTCTTTTTGAGCACTTCCTTATGAACACTGAATCTTAATCAATCCCATCTGCACTTGTCCCCATATCCTCCTTTGGGCCTCTCCTCTTCCTTACAAATTCATGACTCCCTTTTTCACACACACACACACACACACACGCACACGCACACGCACACGCACATGCACACACACACAATTACACATACCGTCATGCACACATCTACATGTATGTATGTATATACAATCTCCTGTGTTCATTTAGTGTTGTGCTTGTGTATATGAGATTAAAGCAGACCACATGGGATTGGATAATTTAGTAAGGAGACAGTCCCTGAAGAAAACTGATTCTCCCACTCTCAGTAGCATTTAACTTCCTATAACTCTTTCATCATTCACTATTTTATCTGAATAGCTTCATCTAAGTCGAAGTTAGTCTTTATGCAGGGATCTCTGTACTGGATGTGTTAACTATGTTAGTGTAGAGTTGACACAGCTATGCAAAGAATCCCTGGGAGACAGAAAGTAATTAAATGCAAAGAGAAAAACACAAATTAAACAGGAAGAAAGAACAACTAATCCAAGCACTGAGGAGAATATCAGGTTACTGTGCGGAGTATTTTGGGCTCTGCATCCACTGGTTTGCCATCCTCAGATTCAACTACCTGGATTCAGCATAGGGTGATCTACATGTGACTGAAGCACACAATGGGACATGCACAGGGAAGTGCAGTGTCATCATGTATGGAGATTTGAGTGTGTACAGGGTTTGCTGTTCTGGAGACAAACACCCCCAGATTCAGAGTGGCAAGTCAAGAGCACTTATGTTGCATGTATTGTTTGAAACTTTCCATCTTTGCTTTGGTCATATTTGACATTTGGAAGTTTTGTCTAGGGACACCTTAAACAGGTTCTCCTCTCTTTTCTCAGAGCTGTTGCAGCTCCATGCCCATCAGGGGACTGGATATCACTCTAGAGTTTTGTTCGGATGTTTGTGTACTGCATTTACTGGTAGCTTTTCAGTATTTTCTTTTTTTCCACTTCTTTAGTTCTGCAGTTTCTATTACTGCCTCATCCCTTCAATCAATTTAATAATTTTGAAAATCCACTGCTCTGTAATTTTCTACCCCTCTTCAAACTCATCCTTTTTTTTTCAAAAAAAAAAAAAAACACTTTCCACTTGATATTTTAAAAAACTAACCATAATTATTTTAAAAGCTTATCTAATAGTTACAGCATCTGAAGTAGCTCCCAATATGTCTCTGTTTATTGTTTAGTGTCAGACCATATCCCAGTGTTTGACACAAACTGTGTAAGAATGGCCTGAAACACTGGTTAACACTCTACACACTGAAAAATCTGTGTTAGGTTTTTTTTTTTTTTTTTTTTTTTTTGGTTTTTCAAGACAGGGTTTCTCTGAGTAGCTTTGCGCCTTTCCTGGAGCTCATTTGGTAGCCCAGGCTGGCCTTGAACTCACAGAGATCTGCCTGGCTCTGCCTTCCGAGTGCTGGGATTAAAGGCGTGCGCCACCACCGCCGAGCCTGTGTTAGGTTTTAGTGCCTATATTAATTACTTTTCTTTCTTGTAATAAAATGCCATGAAAAAAAGCAGCTTAGGGAAGAAACAGTCTATTCTGGTTTACAATTTCAAAGGGGACACTGTCCACCAAGTAGGGAAGGCCTGGCAGCTGGAGTTCTGAGCATGCCTAGCAATCAGAAAACACACTGATCACATTTCATCCATACATAGGAACCAAGAGACAGAATAAGAAGTGTCAAGTTATAAAACCACAAAGCACAACCCAGTGATGTCCTTCATCAAGACTCTATTTTCCAGTGGCTACAGAATCTTTCCCAACAGCACCACCAGCTAAGGACCAAAGTGTTCAAACAAGCCAGCCTGAAGGGGGAATTCTCATTTATACCACAAGAGTGTGTCCTTCTTAGGTGACCAAGAGAACTTAGAGCTAGAAACGAATCAAGACATTCCAATTTGTAATTCTTGAATTCATTCCAATCTCATAATTCAATTCTAAAATTGATTTCAGAATCTTCATATGGCAGAATGATTTGTAATGTTACTCACGTTCATAGCATTTTCTACTGACTTCTCATGATGGCTCAGTCATTACATCTCCATTAGATGATTATTCCTTTAGAGCTCAAATAATTCCTTTAGAGCTCTCTGAAAATAGTACTACCAATGGGAAAGAAAATAATTAACAATTTTCATTACCTCTTTACTTTTTTGTCTTGTCATAATTCTGCATTTTTATAGGCCAAACAATACCAAGAGGCCAGTCATGAATATTTGTAGTTCCAAGGGGGAAATTATCTATGTATATATGTGTATATGTGTGTATGTATGTATGTATGTGTGTACTACATATTTGTCTGTCTGTCTTCTATTTATCTGTTTATCTATCTATCTACCTATCTATCATCTATCTATCTATCTATCTATCTATCTATCTATCTATCTATCTATCTATCTATCTACACATCTATATATCTACACATCTATATATCTACATATCTATCTACTTCTAAGTATTTAAAACATACTAATGAAGCTATGCCCTTATTCTGCTGAGTTTCTATTCACAATCTTTGAGTTATTTTTTGGAAATCAGTTCATGTTCAAAAGTTTTCTGAGGTAAAACTCATAGCCTGCTAGTTCCCATGCAGTTAAGATTTGCTAAAGGATGAATGATAGAACCTTCCATAAAATGCTAAAATATGAGTGATGAGACTTACTGAAGAAAATGTGACTTGGCAATCAGATTTTCACTATTTTTCATAAAGTTTTAAATTCAGCATTTTCTGGAAAATCTAATTACTTCTGAAAATTATGGAAGATGGCAGTGCATGGCTGATCAAACAGGATTCATCTCAATAGGGCAGTTCTCAGAAGGAGTATATATTTATATGGACTTTCATTTAGTCAAGTGGGCTGTAGGTATTCAGCTAGATAGTTTTACAATGCTGTAGATAAAAGATGAAATACATTTAGGGTAAGATATATTAATCACTGTCTTATTATATATTTTTACAATTTTCAAATATTCCCTCTACAATTGCTTTCTCAAACTGCTCACAGTTACAGAGGATTAGACTGAAAGTAGAATTGTGGCATATATTATATATACTAACTGCCTTGAAATGAATTTTGTGCCAACCATTGTCTCTAAATTTACAATAAACCTTGTGGTTTCATGACAGAAAGGATTTGGAAGAGTCTGGAGAATTATATTGACATTGGGTATGATGACCTCATACCTTGGTCTTCATATTCAAGTTAGCGTTGCTGTCTGTATTTCTGAAATAGACAATAGGACTGCAATAGGCCTCATATGGAGTCATTCTGCACCCATGTTTGAAAGACCAAGGATACTGAATATTCATTTATTTCACCATTCATTCAAAGCTGAGGGTCTCAGCTTTGAAATCAGACAATATGTAACTCATAGCTTCACCCAGGCATGAAAAGCTCACCCTTGTGAGTCTCTGTGTTTAGTTTTTGAAATCAGTGAATAAACCTTTGAACATGGTGTCTTCAAAGGACATCAAGTCCAAACTCCTCATTCTAGGTACAAATAAAATCAATACTAGAATTATTTGGATATTTATTGGGGCCATTTAATTAATTAATAGTAAACTAACAAGTTCAATATACTTACTACCAACATAATTATTAAATACAGTCTTATTATGTATCTCTCTCATGTCAGATTCCATCTCCTCCTAAACTGTTCTGTCACAAAGAAGTGACCTGCTGCCAGTAAACAGCACCAGGTTTTGTCAAATTTGAAGAGCAGAATTTTAATCCTAAGCAGTAACAGGGTACTAGGAATTCATGAGTGCTGTCTTTGTCCAATTTTTTTCACAGTGAAGAACTGTCATGGTTTGACAGCTGAGGAAATGCTTTTCCTTTAAGTTAAGTTTTGGTACCATGTATACTTTCATGCTGGTAATTCCACAAACTATGCAGAAAATGAGCTATTGCCTTTACTCATAAAAGAGTGCTGTAGAGCAAAGGTATTCTGATGCTCATTGACCTTGATATGGATGCCTTCATAAAGTTGCTATAAATTTGATAAAGAGTGGTTGATTTTTTTCTAATTTCCTTATTTCTTGTATTTTATTCTTGCATGAACCATATATTAACAAAAATCTAAACCCACACAAATATATAAATTAGGTATACAATAGTGACTCATACATTTAATCTCATTGCTAGGGAGATAAAGACAGGCAGATCTCTGTAAATTTGAGGCCATCCCGGACTATAGAGAGAGTTCCAGGACAGGTAGGACTACACAGAGAAACCCTGTCTTGAATAACATACAAACAAACAAACAAACAGACAGACAAACCACAAACAAAGCAAAACAACAGAAAAGATATAGCAAGAGCATAAAATAAAATGGTAATCTTGCCATTTTCATCATTTTTATACAGAAAACCCACCATACAGTACAAGAAATGCCCTAGCTATATTTTAAGTGCAATCAAGAGTTGTAAACACAGAAGTAAACACGTTACACCATCTCCAGAGGAGCCACTTGGTTCCTTCTCTCATCATCGACCTCCTGTAGGGGCCAATGTGACTCAGGGCCAATTCATGACTGATTGGCAGGCATGAAGTTCACCTCCCATAAGGAGAGCCTGGAGGTCAGCTGTAGGTGGTGGGAAGTAAGCCTGTTATCCACAGTGGAGGATTCTGGATCTTGTAGTCTGATGTGGTGGCCATGATTATATGCATTCCAGGCTTTATTCATCCACCATCTGAGTCCAGTGAACTGGGACACTCCAGAAATTGCCACAGTGGGAAGGACACCATGGGAGCACACAAGCTGTGCTACTTATAGGAAGGTGTAGTCTCCCAGCCCACCATCACTTGTCCTTCAGAGGTGGACTTTGAGTCTCACGTTTCCAGTGCCTTCAGCCAAAGGCCTACCCACAGCCTACAGGATAAGAGAATGCCACTGTATTTTACTTCAACACTGTGGGAGATGACTACTCGATGTAAATAAAGTAACAGAACATATAGATGCTGTTGCTGAACATGGCTGGATACAGAGAAGGCTCTTCTCTAAATGTACATATGAATTTATAATGGGATAATTTCAAACAAAAGCCAAGTTGAAAACAAAACAAATTAAACAGGTTATAACCATTGCTTTCAACTGAGGAGCTTTGTACTGAACACCCTGAGAACAGAAAGGAAGAAATGGTACTTGACCTGATCCTTGAAGAATGTGCACATAAATGTAAGGCCAAAATGTAGGATATGACATTATTTTATTCTGAACTATTTAGATAAATTGCCACTTCCCACAGAAAGTGCTCCCTGTGTACCTACCTAACCATATAAAGGTGAAAAAAAAATGCTACCATCTACACCAAATTCCTTCACTTGAACACTAGGTACATGTGGTTTTATTCTATTTTAATTATCATTCTTTAATCTTTCTGAAGGACATTTGCATTAGCATGCAAGGTTATTCATGTATATCTCTTGTTAAAGAGAATTTGAGCCCTGCTTTCATAAAGCTTGAATTCCACAATATGGATCTCCTGTAGAAAAAAATATGTAGAGTTATCTAAATGAGGCATCTAACCCATGATTTTTTATTAGTTGCAGAGCTGTTTAACATTCCTCTCCACCAGTAAAAATAAACCGCACAAATTTCATGATCACCACTAATTGTTCTTCTATAGGACTCAAGTTCAGGGCCCAGTACCCATGTAAGGCAGCTCATGAGCACCAGTTCCAGGGAATCCAATGCCCTCTTCTGTCATCCATAGGCACCTACATACACATTGCATACACATACACACAAATAAAAATAGATTATTTTAAAAGAGGATTCTTAACCACAATAACAAAACCCTGGCAGTTGGCTTCACATGGTCTGTGTATCATTTTCTGCAGAATGGAATTGTTAGTATAAGAGGTGTGGAAAGGGGAGATCCATGGAAGTTACATTTGTCCTGAAATGGTGATTAGACTTCATGTATAATAAATGACTATAAAAGTTTTGCATTTTATCACATATGATATGCGATGGAAATATCTGATACACAATAGGGATTCAGTTTAAGAAACAAGATGCAAATGGAACTAAGATTAATGCAGTGCACAATTCTGACAGTGGGGGGTCTTTCTTCATGGATATGAACAGGTGAGCTGCATCCCCATTACTGAAACAATGCTGTATGTGGTAACTAGCTTCTAAAGGACCAGAAGAAATGTTGGGAAACCTGGATATAGATGATGTTAGAAACCTGGTGTGGATTTGACATGCCTCTTTTTAGTATAATCTTCAACACAACATTTATCCTCATGTTCATATCTATTTCAACAACACATTAATTCTGAGTAATGTTGCCCCATGAATATATTAGATTCCAGAATGAGAAAACAGTAGATCATGCAAGCAGTTTTCCAATTTTAACACCAGGTCAGTTTTTAGAGATTGTTATTCAGTGATGCTTAACAAGCACTCCCACTGAGCTGAGCACACCAATTAGTTTCTGAACCTTTTCAGTATTTTACTGAAGTTCTATAACAGAATGAAAAGATTGATTTATTACCAATTTTTCAATAAACAACTCACAAACAATAAAATGAGAATATAATTGAAGAAATTTAACTAAGATTAAGAAGCTGCCAGGTGGGCTGAAGAGAAGGCTCAGAGGTTAAGAGCACTGGCTGCTCTTCCAGAGGTCCTAAGTTCAATCTCCAGCAACCACATGATGGTTCACAACCATCTACAATGATATCTTGTGTCCTCTTTTGGTGTGCAAGCATACATGCAGGCAAAATACTGTATACATAATAAATAAAAAAATCTTTAAAAAACTCACTAGAAGCTCACTCTATTATAGACACTAACTTGAGGCTTGCACATATCCCATTGACTATGATATTGTTATCTACTCAAAAGGATGGTCTAGTAGGGATAAGAAGATATGTCATTTACAAAAATGGTAACAATGTAAGTATGATGCTGTGTGCTTAGAAATGTTGAAGTGTGGTTTAATCTCTAGAGCAGGAAAGGGTCTATAATATAGAGGGAAGGCTATGAGCTGGGTATAAGAAAGGGTTTAATTTCAATGAGTTTACAGAGGACACAATTAAGCTTATATCCCAGAACAGGCTAGATCAAGCTGAGATCACTTTTCTCAGATTCTTTATTTTTAATGCTGATACAGCTGAAGGTCCAATGAGCTATGAACCTCATCTAAAATCTTATTAGCATGCTGAGAGAGATTGTGGATCACTACCCAATCTTGTTCATGGATTAATAAACTTTGCATTGCATAATTTTACACCCCTGAGTGTGAGGGAGGAATGCTTATGTTTGTGGCATTCCTTCCTTTTTATTAACTATTTAAAACTCTACATTTATTCTTTTTCTGTTCTCCCCCACTCTATGTAATCCTGTTAAGAAATGGAAACTCCTTTATTTTTAATAAAAGTTACCATGGGAAGAGACATATGGTTAATTCTACCCAGGCTAGAGAGAAAGGGAATTTTGTGTGGATGCAATTGGTAAAGTTTTTATTCCTAATGGGAAGATAAATACAATGGATCAAATAAAGTTCAACAAAAGAAAGATGGAAGAACCATAAAAACACACAAGTAAAGATGTGTTGCAAATGTTTGGATTATACAATTTGAGTTTTCTAGGAAAGTTAAATGTCTATGGGAAAGATACTCAGAACAGGCAATTGGAGCCCCTGTGTCTGAAGATGAAGCCACTCTCCACAGGTATAACTTACTTCTCTTCAGGGCATCTCCTAACTGTTCCTGAGACCCTCTAGTAATGGTGCAGCCACTCAGACAATGCAATTTATACTCAATAAAGTTAATTGATTGTAGATGTTAGTAACATTAAGAAAACACCTTCACAGAAACATGTACATTTTTGTATAACTGTTCACCATTTGGCTTACAAAATGACCCTCACATGTTACATAAGTCATGCTGATGCAAATTCTCTTGAGCTGTGGGAGGTCAGCTGTCATCCTGCAACCATTGGGTTGATTAAAAAATGGCATATTAAAGATCTAGGGAATAAATATAGGAAGAATTTGTACCTTTAGGGATAAGGTTCAGTCACTGACACATTAATCCTCATCTACTTTATGGGTGTATTTGCATGTTTCTGTGCCCATGAGTGTACTGTATGTGTGCTTGACCAGAGGCAGGAGACCAACCTCAGCTCTTGTTCTTCAGGAACTAAAAAAGCAAATAGTATTTGAGTGAGGGTCTCTAAGTAGCTGGAGTTCACTAAATTGGCTAGAATGGTCTCCCGAATGAGACACTGTGATCTGTCTGTCCCTGTCTACCAGTGCTGAGTTTAAAATCTTTTATCTCCATGCCTGGCTATTGTTTTTTTAATGTAGGCTCTGGTTGACTGAACTCAGGGCCTCATACTTATCAGACAAGTTCTTCTCTATCATCCCAGATTCTCTAACCCCTTTTATAGAATAAAAATAATTTCTTTAGTCAAGAGACCCTGGTGCTATTAAAACCTGGTGCTTCATGCAGTGAAGAGAGTTCACTTACAACCCATTCTAGGTCACCCAGCACAAGCAATTATAAAAAGTTTTAAACTAGAAACACTTGTAAAATTACTATGATTTCACATTTATTTTTTTTACCCATGAACATTGCTAAGAGCTATACCAGGAGAGAAATTGGCATGTGTATCATTTAAAAATTTGACTCAACAAAGCACTCTTGTCATAATTGGCTTGATATTAGGAAACAGCATACTTTCCAGCACATTATTTCATTAGAGTTCACTGATTTGAGGTCTCTCATTAAATACAAAACTCTGCCTTGGGAACATCTTAATTAGCTAAGTCCAAAGCACTACTAATGGTATGTGGGCAAAACTTGATGTTTAAATGTAAAAGTTGGATCTACAGATGAGAGAAGGAAGATGTAGTGTTTGTCTTTCTGTGTTTGTGTTACCTCACTCAATGATTGTTTGCAGCTCCATCCATTTACCTGCAAATTTTTCATTTTAATTTTCCCCTATAGCTAAATAATATTCTATTGTGTATATGAATTATGTTTTTATTACTCATTCACCAGATAATGGGCATTTAGGCTACCTCCATTTCCTACATATTGTTAATAGAGCAGCAATGAACATGGATGAGTGTTGCATGAATTTTAAAATGGTCTTTTAATAAAGAACCCCAAACCAGATATTGGGGTACATGCTGAAAGATCAGAGAGACAGAGGAACAAGCCACTGTCACATCTTACCTCTAGGACTCCTCAGCCTGAAAAGCCTTCAGTTCCTGTCTCTCACCCCTTATATACCTTTTTCTGCCCAGCCATCACTTTTTCTAGTGCTGGGATTAATGGTGGGTATGCTTTCCAAATATTGGGATTAACAAGGGCTGCCACCACTGCCTGGCTCTGTTTCTCTCCTAGGCTGAGTCAATCTCATGTAGTCCAGGGTAGATTTGAATTCACAGAGATCCAGACAGATCTCTGCCTCCTGAGTGCTAGGATTAAAGGCATGTACCATCACTGCTTAGCCTCTGTTTTTAATCTAGTGGCTTATTCTGTTCTCTGATCTTTAGGCAAATTTACTAGGGTACACAATATATTATCACAGGTGAGTAGGTATCTCTACAGTAGGATCGAGTCCCATAAACAGTACATGAAGGTTCTTATTTCCCACATCCTTGTCAGGATTTGTTGTCATTTGTTTTCTTAATCTTAGCTATTCTGATGAGGATAAATGAAATCCCAAAATATTTTCATTTCTAATGTCTAAGGATATTGACATGGATTGCACTACACCTATAAGTTTCTTTTGATCAGGTGGCCAATTTCACAGTATTTCACTCTACCAATCTATTAGCATGGAGAATTCTTTCAATTTTCAGTATTCCTCCATTTCTTTCTTCAGAGAATTGAAGTTTTCATTGTAGAAGTCTACATTTATTTCATTTAGTTTGTTTTAGTGTTTTTGTTGGTTTAAGACTATTGTGAATGGAAATGTTACTCTGATTTCATTTATCCCATGTTTGATTTTGGTATATTGAAGAGCTATTGATTTTTGTATGTTGATTTTATATTCTGCTACTTAGCTAAAAATGTGGATCAGTCTTCGATGTTTTATGGCAGAGTTTTGGAATTTCTTATAGACCTTACTTTTAATAGCATCTCTAGACCAAAGAAGCATGATCTTATTCTTACCCTCTTGTCCTTTGTTTCTGTGCACTCTAACAAGAAAAGGAAAACAACAGAACCAAGAACTGGCTTGAATTACAGTGTGGTAAACCAATGAGCTTGCTGGAAATTACAAGCCTGTCTCTGTCTCCTGAGTGCTAGGATTAAAGATATGTGTATCACCATGTTCAATTAAATCTCAATGATTTAATCACAATGGTTATCATTCTAATTTATGTTTATCTGATTTCATTTATCCCATGTTTGTTTTAACATTTAGAATACATTAATTTCTATTTTTCTTATATACATAAGAACAGTCATTATTCCAGTGGATTCATTTTTCTATGTTGTATTTACACTGAAAACATACATAAGTTGATATTCCCATAAACATATCTGTACTTCAGCCATCAGCCAGTAATTTTAGGAGAAAAATAAAGTTAATAGTGCTAATACAATTATTTATTTAGTTTTATTTTCTGTGTCAGTCAAGCTGCTGCCTGAATCTACCTGTCCTGCTACGATGTATGAACAAAGTTGTGAGAATTAAGGTCCTGAACTGCATGCTGTCAAAGGTAACACTGTTCCTTTCACTATATCTCATCTTAGATGATCTCTAGGAGATGAAATCACCACACATCAACCAAAATCATTTAGATTTATGCTTAAAAGTGCAGGTTTACAGGGCATCAGCTTCCCAATACTGACTCTAGTGTGCTATTATTTTATCATGTGGTTTGTGGGGATTATCATTCAATTGAGATGGGATTTATCTACACGTGTGCAGAAGGACACCAGTGTCTATCACTGAGGGATTCTCCAATGTTTCTATAGATGTTTTCTTGGTTTGCTTGTTTGTTTGTTTTCTCTTTGCTTTTCCTTGATGTGCAGAGTCTACTTCTTGGCAACAGAGAATGATTTGTTTGTTCATTATTTATTTTATTCTTATTTATGTTGTGAATCACTGAGCTAAGTGTCAAAGCAAATAAAATATCTCAAGCAGCAAATTATTCAGGGAGTAAAACTAGCATCCAAAAATAACAGAATGTGATAGATAAAATAAATATAATAAAAATAGTAGGTGCTTTGGAACCAGAGGGGAAGCCAGTGGGCTGTGTTTGAGATGGCCAGATTCCAGACAGCAGAGCACAACTTGCCCTTCTGCTACATGTACAAGGGAGGCCAGTTTTCTGGCCCAAAGCCAACATTTGCTTCATAAAGTCCACATTCATGTTCCAAAAATCATTTATTTCCTAGGCACTGTAACAAGTCTCCGATTACTGAGGTCTTGTAGATGAAAGCCAAGTCATCACTGGATTGTGTTCTTAAATAATTTAGCAGATCCTCATCTGACCAATTAAGTTGTGAGCAGCACCTTTCCTCTGATGAGGAAACCAATGAGTCCCTGGTAGCTGGTATAGGGTCGAGTTTCCACAGCAGAGCACATGGTAGGAGACTTCACAGAGAAGGAGATTCAGATAACTAAGCACAGCCATCCTGAGCTGCCAAGTGATAAATGCCCCATGAAGGTGTGAATTCATAGCCTGGAACCCCCGTCTAGAAAAGCAATGCCTATGACCTGACTGTGCCATGTGCCAGGCAGTGCTTAGCTCTCAGAGACTCTATTGAAAACCAACAGCAACAATAGACCTCCAAAATGCAGAAAATAAAGAACAGAAAGACAGCTTTGGATTTTAGTGGTAAGACCAGGTTGTAAAGGCACCTCTACTAATGGCATGCACTGCTCAGCTTCAAACTTTTAAAGAAGCAGAAATATTGAGGGAAATGTTGAAAGGACTGGGGCAGTCTCTAAACCAATTTAGAAATCTTGTTTCCTGCTTCTTCTCCCTCTACCCTCATGGATCCATGGCCAACGATCCCAAGCAAGGAGACCCACAATAGTATATCATGACTAGGGACATTTTATTCAGAGAAAACCAAGTTGAGAGCTGGAGGTGGTGGCCTTTAATCCCAGCACTCAGGAGGCAGAGGCAGGCGGATCTCTGTGAGTTTGAGGCCAGCCTGGTCTACAGAGTGAGTTCTAGGAAAGGTGCAAAGCTACACAGAGAAACTGTGTCTCAAAAAACAAAACAAAACAAACAAACAAAAACCAAGGTTGATTTAACTGATAAAAATCATTATTTCACTATGAGTTTAAACAAGCTCTTCCTCATGTGTGCATGCTCATCTAGACATCAGTATTGTACATAATTTAGGAACAATGATTGTGACTATTAAATGAGCAAAGGATCTAAAAATGTAGCTTTCCTGGATTTAGGATGAGCCCATGTTCAGTGACTGGTATTACTAGAGAAGAGAAGATGAAAGCGACTTAACACACAGAGATGTACATGGAACATCATCAGTTGTGTCCACACTTCATACACTTCACAAAGCAGTTCACACAGAAGTGTTCTGCACTTGAAAAAGGGGTGCAGACAGGATGGCTTCTATAAGCCTGGTGGCACCAGGAACTTCCAGGAGCTAGAGTCTCCCCCCAAATGATTAGAAGGATATATCCCCCTAAATACACTGACTTCAGAATTCCGGACTCCAGGAAAGTGCTCTAATAACACATTGACTTCAGACCTCAGGCTTCCAGATCTACAGGAAAATAACATTTTTTGTGTGTGTGTGTTAAGACACTTGATTGTCCTGAGTACTGCTTCAGCTACAATAACACAATAGAAAACAAAACAATCATTGAAATACATTCAGAAGATTAATAAATGGATCACACATCTATAATAAAAAACACCCAGAAAATAAGAAAAAACAGAAGTTTCTCAATATATGATTAGTATCTTTAAACAAACAAAAACCCTAATAGCTTCTATGAAATTTAATACTGAAAATAGAAAACATTCCTCCAATTTCATGGAAATTGTCATACATCTTTTTTTTCCCCAGTGTATCCCATTGTATGCATTAATTTTGAAGAATTAAAATGTTTTCCTTACATATTTAACATTGTCTCTGTTAATGTAAAATTGAATTTATCTAGGTAACATACATATCTAAGTGAAGTTATATATTATTCTAATAAAATCATTTAATTCTAATGAATTCACAATACAAAAACCATTACACATTTTAAGGAAGCCAGTTAAACACTTACCCACTTCCAAACTCTACACATATCAGTTAAATTCCTTAGGGTTGGAATGGCCATTCTGAAGTCATGGAGCTTCACTTAGGGATTTATACTTTCACAATCAACTATAGTTTTATTCATTCTTTATTTTTATGGTTCTTGTTATTCCAATATTAAAAAGCTCTATTCCCTTATTCAAAAAATAACACAACAAAAAACTATGATGGATTTGAAACTAGAAGAATAGTAGCTTTGTAAACTCTTTCACAACTCATCTTTCATTTGGCCAACATTATTAATATTTGAGATAAGTGAATTTATTTATGTCACAAAAGCACTGCATTACATGCTTTACCATTGTTTTGAGGTATCTCCTGTAGCTCCAGGAAGCATTTAAAAACATTTGCATACAGGTTTTCATACTGCTATCACAGGCTTTCTCGTTTTATAGATACCCTTAGCAACTCAATATGCACAATATAAAATATTTACACAACATTATTTGTGAGGTACTATATTAAAGTAATTAGCAAGGGGTATTTAACAGCTCTAAAGATTAGCAATTGACAGGACTTTGGGAACTAGTGAGGCACAGACTATAATTACTGTTAGGAATAGGAAATAGTTATGGTCCCTTTGGAGAACAATTTTATAACACATACTAACAGCTATAAGAACTTTTATGGCCTTAGGGCTATGAAATCTAAGCAGGACTATACCGTCTAAAGAAATTATTATGCATATACTTTTATTCTTTTAAAAAAAAGGAAATCAGTTATATAATATTATACTGTTTTTATACTAGAAATAACCTGGAGAGAAACTGTAGGTCTCATGTTTTTGTTTACTGATGCATATGATGGTTTTTAAATGCTCAAATATTATATAGTTATAAAATATCAAAACTCTATGGACTCTGTTAATGACCAGAAAAGAATGATGAAGTAATTTGTGAATAGGTATATTAGTAATACTATGAATACTTTGACTTTAAGGAGGAAGATAAGGGTGGGTTAGGGAGCAATATAAAAAAGTTCACCTACCATGTGCAAGATCATGGGTTCATTCCTGGGTGCCTTGTGAAATATGAAAGAGTCCAACAGATTAGAGCCATTCTCGAACATTTCCAGATTCATGGGCAGAAGACCTTGCAGAATGTGCATTGGAGTAGTCCTTTCTTTAAAATCATGTGCAATCACTTATGGATTCATTAAAATAACAGGAATAACCACAGACTCTTGATACACAAATAAGGGTATAGGTGCTATTATTGATCAACAATATGATACAAGAAGATGAATGCTTTGTGCTTTAAAAATAAAGAAGTTAGAGGATGATTCTCTCTGCCATTCTAGGGCTTCTGTCAGCAGCCTCCATTTCTTATGCTCCACACCTCAAAAGCTTTATGCATGAGGTTTGCCTAAAATATTTTTCTCCATATGGGGAAGCTTTATGGTTAGTGCAAAATGGACAATGGCTCACTGAGTCCTCTGCACAAAAGGTTGAACTTTTAGCTATTATTTTTGTTTGTACTCAGTTAAAAGGACTCCTCTTTAATCTTTACATGGACTCTCAACATGTGGTTAGGTTGTTCCCTCATATTGAAACTGCACCCTTACCCGCTGAAGGTACTACTATTTTTATGTTACTACATAAAGTAAGGAACCAAGTTTGTAAAAGAAATCCCCCTTTCTTTGTGGGTTATGTCAGAGCCCATTCCAACTTGCATGGACCTATTCATGATGGCAATCATCTCGCTGACCTTCACACCAAGTAACTTGTTCTTAGGGCTATAGAAATAGCTAAGGCAAGCCATAATCTGCACCATCAAAATGACTCAGCTTTAAGATATC
The DNA here is from genome assembly GCF_049852395.1 of Peromyscus maniculatus bairdii. Classification (NCBI taxonomy): domain Eukaryota; kingdom Metazoa; phylum Chordata; class Mammalia; order Rodentia; family Cricetidae; genus Peromyscus; species Peromyscus maniculatus. The sequence goes on along the minus strand of NC_134852.1, from coordinate 57,190,480 downwards.
AGTTTAAATTATCTGTAATTAGAGTTTGTGATACTTGTCCTGCTCATCTTTATAGCCTCCCTCTGGAAGTAATTCCTAGGGAGATATGCCACAATGACTTTTGGCAAATGGATGCCACCCATTTTCCTTCATTTGGAAAGATGTCTTCTGTACATGTGTGTGTTGACACTTATTTTCATATCATTGTTGTTTCTGCCCACATGGGAGAGAGGCCTATAAAGACATTAGACAACGTTTGCTTTTTAGCTTTTCATACCTTGACATGCCAAGAGCATTAAAGACAGAAAATGTTCCTGCTTATTCATCAAAAACCTTCAGATCTTTTTGCAATACTTCTCACTCTCCTACACCACAGGCATTCCTTATAACCCCCAGGGTTAGGCCATTGTAGAAAGGTCCCATCAAACATTAAAAATTCAAATTATAGGTGGCTGGAGAGATGGCTCAGAGGTTAAGAGCACTAGCTGCTCTTCCAGAGGTCCTGAGTTCAATTCCCAGCAACCACATGGTGGCTCACAACCATCTGTAATGAGATCTGGTGCCCTCTTCTGGCTTGCAGTCATACATGCTATATACATAAATAAATAAATAAATATTAAAAAAAAAAAAAAAGAAGGAAGGAGGGTATAGGAGGGAGGAGAGCCAGGCCTGGGGGAGGAAAAGATGGCAGGAGCAGAGCAGAGAGCAGAGAGGGAACAGAGAGAGGGGGTGGGGTAAGAAATTATATAAAAAAGAAAGAAAAAAAAATTCAAATTATAAAATTACAAGAAGGGGAATTCAAATATAGCTCTCCCCATCATCTTTTGTAACATGTCATGTTCGTGATTAATCACTTAAATATTGATGTTAAAGGTCAAACTCTGATGCTTTGTCACTGGGGCTTGGAAAATGAAACAAACAAACAACAGCAACAACAACAACAACAAAAACAAAAACATTGGTTAAGTGGGAAGATATATTGACAGGAAGAGGGTATGCTTGTGTTTTCCCACAGGATGCTCATTCACCCATTTGGATTCCAGACTTCCTCATGGTAAACTTCCCCCAGCCAACATTTTAACCTTTCTGGTTCCGGCTTCTGCCACCCTCTTATGAAGAAGCCTTTCTACAAAATAGTACACTGCACACAGCTACTCAGCTGCCCAGCCAGCATGATCCCTCTGTATCACAGCTTGTTCCTTAACTCCAACGTCTCAATCTGAGAGGTCTAATTCCTAGGAACCGTCATTCTGCGTGGCCTCCAACCTGGGGCCAACTAAAAAAATGTCGCTGACCGTGCTCGGGGTATGGTACGACAACAAACACTTCCTCCATCAGCAGACAGCCTTTTCATCGCTATGCTTGCGATCATCGCTGCTCAGGTACTGTTTTTCCTCTAACGTCCGGCTGCCGATCCTTACTGGGCATTATGTTCCTGACCCTCCTTTTTTTTATCCAACTACATGGGACTTTCAAAAGATAAAAGTTGTTACTAACAATACTAAGCTTATGAGAGGAGAAGGCAGTGTCTTTATTTTGCAAATAACCTTTCATAATATTTCTTATTACAGATATGCTGATACAGTCCTTTTATGCTTTTCAACAAAGAATGATTACATCCCCCGCAGGCTGCTTTTCACTGTCACCACGAACTCTGGTGGCTGCCTCCCCACGCCCCCCTAAGGGTCGTGATCTTTGGAATCTAACCTTTAACTCTGTGGAAAATAGTTCAGATCTAGTAATCAGGATCTCAGATTCACCTCCCACAGATTCACCACCCTGTAAAGATTCAAAAATATTAGAAACCATGTGGGATCATGTAAGCAAGACTTCTAGGTTTCCTCCCTGGTTCTTCTGTGGATTTCCAAAAAAGGATATTTATTTCTCACCACAAAAGACAAATTTAAAAGTATTTGAATAATCCTTTTCCAGTCCAGTTTATAATTATAGATTCTATTTGAACCATAACAAAAATATTTTTAACCTGAATGATTCTTTTATACCTAAATCTATAATCATTGACAAATGGTGTTCATCTGGCTGGGCCTGCTCCTGTATTCCTTGCTGGAGGAACTAATAATAATCAGTTTTCATTGATTATTGGTAACAACCAACTTTGTTCGCTTAAAAAGTCCTACCTATAAAGATCCAGAGATTTATGGTGTACATGCCTGTGTTCTTACTTCTTTTGCTCTTATGAAAGAGGGCCCTTTGGTAGGATTATCACTTTTGCCCGAGGGTGTTCCTGTTGTTTCTTGTGAAAAATGTATTATTGCTAATTGTATTGTTGCATCCAAAAGTCCAATGTCCCCCAAAGACCACCAAGAGACCAATCTGAATGCAAAATCAGAGTCTTTAATTTGAGAGTTTAAACTTGGGCCCCTTGTCCATCTGTCAGAGCAGTGGAATGAGAGGGACCCCAAGCAGTAGCAGGATAGGATTTTTACAGTGATTTTGTGTAGATGTATTCAACTGTCTTATTAAGTAAGAAACACAGAACCAATGTAAAAGAGAAAGCCGAGAGGTAAGAGCTCAGAGTTAAAATCTTACCCTTCCTCCTGCATGCTCCTAGCTTCCTGAAAGAGAGCTACTTCCTGTGTGTAAGTTTTTTCATAGTCTTTTGTTCTGCCTTCTCATTGGTTGTAAATCCAAACACATGACTGCCTCATCACTGTCTGTATGTACAGCCCCCCAGGTCTTAAAGGCATATGTTTCCAATGCTGGCTGTATCCCTGAACACACAGAGATCTATCTAGCTCTTTTACCAAGTGCTGGGATTAAAAGTATTAGATTAAAGCTATTAGAGCCATAGCAAGAGTGTGGCCACCACCGCCACACTCTTGCTATGGCTCTAATAGCTCTGACCCCTGGGCAACTTTATTTATTAACATACAATCAAAATCACATTTCAGTACAATTAGAATACCACAGTTAGGGTCGGGGGTCTAGGAGAATTCCAACTCTATATAGTTACTAGCTCAGGATTGGTGTTTACTTCAGGTTAAAGATGCTTGGTTTGAACTGATTGAAGAGTTGCAGCAGCAAGGAAATTGCCATATCCTCTAGCAGTTTATGTCCTCGCATCTATATCACCAGTAGACCCATTTCCTCTGATAGTTAGACATCCCATTTTTATCTGCAGGAAACTCATTCCCTCTGACAGTTATGGTATACAATCTATAACAGCAGAGAACATCCCACAGGACATTGCTGGTGCTTTGTTTATTATGCCAGTTATACTTTATCATACCCTTTAGGTTATGGCAGGGAATGTCTGGAACTCATTTTTGTATAGTTCCTAATTGTCTGGGTCTAGGGGCAAAGGGGCAACACACCCTCTGGTTGGGTTTTTTAGAATAATTTGTCCAAGGGCCTGCTGCCCCCTGTCTGACCCTTCTCTAAGATGGCTGCAACCCTATCATTCTCTCAGTATAAATTCTTATGATCCCAATACTTATATTGTAGCCAGACAGCCTTCATATGTACTTTTGTTAGTTAATCTTAGCTAATAATGATCTTGGTTTTCATAGCATAGAACAACTCACTAATGCTCTTAGTAGGCCTAAACAATTTATTCCTGTTTTAATTTTGGGCATCACTGCACTCATTAGTATTACAGGATCTGTTGCTGCATCTACCTTAGTACAACAGGAGCATGGTCCTGACCATGTCAATCAACTAGCTAAAAACATATCTCTGTGTTATTTATTAAGCAGCGCTGTTTACTGAGACACCACGAGGCACAAAAACAAAACAAATCAAAACCCTGAGATCCAGGATAGAGGGTTGGGGATTTAGCTCATTGGTAGAGCATTTGCCTAGCAAGCACAAGGCCCTGGGTTTGGTCCTCAGCTCCAGAAAAACAAAATTAAAAAAAAAAAAGAAAAGAAAAGAGATCCAGTATAGGCACCAAAACTACACAGAGAAACCCTGTCTCAAAAAACAAAACAAAACAAAAGACCAAAACCCAACCAAAACAAAACCCACTCTAAGAGCTTATTAAGGGAAGGGAAGAGGAAAGGTGTGTATAGGCCTAAGGAATGACCATGCAGGAAGAGAGAGAAGGAATAAGTGGAAGCCACTTTTATAGGTCCCCCCTCCCTGCTGCCCCCGACTCGTGCATATGGGATTCCATAGCTACGCCATGTATGTGTATAGATTATGTGATCATGCAGCACATGGGTTGCATAGGTCGCAAGGCCCTAGGTTGACTAAGCATCTTGCCTGGCTACTGGACAGCGCATGTGCAGTCATGTAACTGGGAGAGTAGCTAAGAATTCTAGCACTTTGGACTTAGTTACACAGGAACAGATAGATAAAAAGCTTGAAGATAGGGTTAATTCTCTGGAGGAAGCAGTCTTGTTCACAGGAAATCAAATTCAAAACATCAAGGTTAGCCTTCCCACCTCTTGCCATTCATATTTTAAATAGACTTGTGTTACTCCTCTTCCCTATAACTCCTCAGGAATTACACGACTTCAAGTCCAGGCTTTGGGGCGTACAGAATAATTCTGATTTCTTCATGGATTTACAGCCCGTATGTTGTCAAATGATTGCAATTAGGCTAAGTTACAATCTCTCTCAGCTCTCTGGTGGTGGAAAGATTTATAAATTCCTTGAATTCCTTTATGACAGGAGAAACCTTCTGATCATTTATTATCAATCTGGGCATTATCCTAGCCCTTGTGCTCATCCTTGTCTTCCTCCTCCCAATCATCCTCCAAAGACTGACAAGCTCTATTAGATCTCTTCAATGGGATTCCCAGACTTCTAAATTAAAGAGTAAAAAGGGGGAGATGGCATGGACAGCATGGTGAACATTGCTGCTTGACAAAGTTCCAGCATTTCAATATTGCAGACCACACTTTTCCAGCATCTTTTTACTTTTATTTTTAATGATTCTCACTATTAATGCCTTTCCTTTTAAGAAATTTTGTGGGGACTTTTGTAAAGGACAAAAATGTGTACAATGTTAGCTCCTCTAAATTAAATAATTCTTCAGAAAAAAATTCTTGCCACAGCAAAACTAAGAATTCTGTTGTGCCTTCCTAATTACACCAAGAACAGGAATGTTTCAGATTTACTAGACACACCTGATCCCAAGGATGAAATGCCTACAGTTCAGATCCAGAGCCTGAGTCCATTAAAGGCAAAAGTTCAGTTTATAAATACAGAATGGTACAGTATAATGAGAAAATAAGCCTGAAACCCCCTGCTGAAGAAAATCTCCAGCATGCTTCCATTCCCTACCTCTGTGAAATCAGATTTCATCTCTACCTCAGTGAAGTCACAAACATCTGAAGGCAATCCCCCATCTCTGTGAAGTCAGAGACTTCTTCCATTCCCACCTCTGTGAAGTTACAGACGTCTGCTTCCCATTGTCATCTCTGTGAAGTCATAGACTTCTCTTCTATCCCCATCTTTATGAAGATGTAGATCTCAACTTCGATTTCCCATCTCTGTGACATCATAAAATTCTGCTTCCATTCCCATAATTCTCTGAAGTCATAGACTTCTGCTTCCATTCCCACATTTCTCTGAAGTCATAGACTTCTGCTACACTCCCCTACCTCCCCCTATCTCTGTGAAATCATTAATTTCTGCTTCCAAATCCCATCTCTGTGAAGTCATAGACGTCTTCCATCCCCACCTCTATGAAGTCACAGACACCTGCTTCCCTCCTCCATTTCTGTCAAATCATAGACCTCTGTTCCATCCTCATCTATGTGAAGTCATAGACCTCTGCACCCATCCCTCATCTCTGGGAAGTCACAGACACTTGCCTTCATCCCCCATCTCTGTTTCCATCTGCTTCATTTTCAGCTTTAGGGTTAAAAAAATGCAGCAAATAGCTTTTTGGTGAGACATTCACTGTGTTTTGTAGACATTATCTCACCAATAGATGTTTCAGCAGGTGAAAAAGTCCAGGGAACAATTTATTCCTATCTTTAAAGGGTGAAGAGGTTAAATGACTCATTTATGGAACTGAAAGCAGAGCTTCAGCATCCACAACAGGCTCTGTGCATAAGAGCATCAGCCAAATGTCTTCCAGAAAGTCAGTGAGCTAAAGGCTATTGAAATTTTGTCAGACATGAGTTTTTAGAGAAGCCATTTATTGTAAAGTAAGAACTCGGAGATGAAGGGCACTGAAGATAGTTTATTCAAGGTACACAACATGTGCGTTCCTTTGAGACATGATTCTGTAACAAGAAACTAAAACTGACTTTCAACTTTCAGTTTCAGGGGATTGTCCATACAGGCATATATAGAAGTGTTTCTTGTGTTTAGCATGATTTATAATAGGCATTTTCACAGGCCAGTCTGTGAAAATGGATTGGGACAAGTTCAGAGGTATTTTGTGATGGTTTCATAAAGCCCAACAGTGTCTGCTTTGTTCAAAAGGAATTGACTTTTGAGTCTTTGATCCTGCTTCTGTGAGTAGTGTATAAAAACCAAAAAAAATCCATTCCAAGTGAAGAAATCCTTTGTGGGGAGATCACTCCATCTTTGTTACATGATAACTTCATCTTTTCTCAAAGTATTCTAATTATTTCCCCCTGTATTTATTAGTTTGTATGTAGGTCTATGTGTTTTTGTATGTCGATGTGTGTGCGTGTTTCCATGTACATACCATAGCATGCGTGTGGTGGCAGAAGAAAAGTGAGGAGAGTAAGCTTTCTCCTTCCACAGTGGGGGATCGAGGGAACAATGGAAGTCACTGGGCTTGGCAACAGGAACCTTGGAGTGCTAAGATATTCCAAAGCCTCATCAAAGAATAGTTTATACCTTGTCTTAAGAATCTAGTCATCTGATTTTATTATATTTTGATGGTTAATTGTTGACCTATACTTCTCTGAGTACAGATGGCATTCCAACTTGTGCTCAGTTCCCCATGATTACCCAGTGTCCTAGGTGAGCTCCCTTACTCCCTACTAGCTCTCTTGGGCACATTCTCTTCTGTCTACACTAGCTCCCTTCCCCCACCAGGCAGAGGCTGTCTTGACATCTGCTTTCTCTTCTGTCTTCCATGGTTTTCAAGAGACAGTCAAAATAGTTATTACCTCAGCACATGTGTATTTTCCTGTCTCTAGAAAGTGCCTTTTTAATCTGTTTTTCACATTTCTACAAACCTACCTTCCTCCTTGGCTTTATTCATCTTAAATGAAATTGTTATTATTTGACACAATGTACATAAATTTAATTTGCTTCATTCATTGTCTCTCTCCCCCCTGTATCATGTCCCTTTGTACCGCTCTATTCATCAGAAAGAATATTCAATACAGGTTGAGTGAAGGTAAACTGCTTTTACTATTAGTAGAATTATGAAAAATTAAAAAAAATACTGTTCAGAATTTAGCAACTTATCTTCATGGAAAACTCCCATTATCTTATAAGCCCATAGAAAATCTTTCATGTGTTTCATTCATAAACCAAACTATGTGAAACTATCTATAACTGATTCACTTTTAAGTATGAAAACTTTGGTTTAACCTCAGTGCAAAAGTGATCACAGGAAGAAAAATGGACAACTATCTAGAAAATATTTTATGGATAAAAACATTATTGTGTGCTGACTTTTTCCACATGTGAATGTCTGATATTTCAGAGTATGGTTACCTAGTTATGAAATTAAAATCAAAAGTGGGTTTATCCTGTCTTCCAGTTAACCAAAACCTCAGTGACACAGCCATGCCTGGCAGATGCAGGCTGAGACCTGGCTCATGGACCTCTCAGCACATCATCCTAGGCTCATCTGTGCATTTAGATAGTTCTGGAAAGAGAACAACTAACATTTTTTTTGTTTGTTTCCTAGAGAAAAAAATACCAAATTTACTAAAAGTTTTAAAATATTGTGTTGCTTCATCTTTTTTGATAACATCTCCACATAGATCTTTTGAATAGTCTTCTAGGAAAATTTAACTCTTACATATTATTAAAACTAACTCCCACATTTTTTTAAGGAGTAAAGTGAAGAAAAGTAGACAGAAAAACAAACTTTCAGTGTTACCCCTGACCTGATAATAGCACATTTTAAAATGTGGTAAATTTAAACTTACTAAACTCTCTGGTACGCATTTTCCCACTAAGCACTTGGTCCTCTTTATCTTATTCAGTTGACATCCCTCATTATCCTTTCTGTGACAGTCACACACTGATGATGCTTAAGGACCCAGAGTGAGATCGCCTGCTCATATAATCACTGGTGAAGATTTTTAAGGCTTCAGTGCTATTTCAAACTTCTGCTTCTTGTTTTATTTTTGCTATCCAGCCCACCTCCATCTGCCACGACCTTCTCTGTTCCTACCTCTAGATTGTCATGAATCCTTGCTCCAGATTCTGTCCCTGGGGATGTTTTCTAAGTTCTGCATATTCTGAGGAGCATCTTACTGCCTGCTGTAGATGTCCAATGAGTTAGCTCCAGTCACCTTGAATATCAGTTGACACCATAATGTCCCCCATAGTTTAGAATCCATTTCCTGTTTCTCCTTTCTGAAGATAGTTTTATCCCCATTATATGGTGTCCAGTCAGAATCTAATGGCACATGCACCTGTGGGAGGGGATGGGATTCTAATTAAGACTCATAGAATGTTTGAATTGCAATATCTTTTTTTTGTTTGTTTGTTTTTTGAGACAGGGTTTCTCTATATAACTTTGGCGCCTTTCCTGAAACTCACTCTGTAGTCCAGGCTGGCCTCAAACTCAAGAGATCCGCCTTCCTCTGCCTCCCAAGTGCTGTGATTAACACAGCGTGAGTCACCACTGCCCGGCGAACTGCAATATCTTAAGGCCACTCTTCAGCTCTGTTTTTATTGAATTAGTGGGATTATTTCTGACATTTTCAGGATGCTGGCTTCCATGAATCATCTGTGTGTTAGTTGACAACTTTCATTTATCTCAATGGCTGTGCTAATAGTTCTCAGCAGAGGAGGAAGTACAAACTCCCACATGACCATGCACTTCCAGCTCCAGGGAGACTTAATAAAAACCCCTGCTGTGCCTTAGTTGGTTCAGTGTTTCCTCTACTCATCAGTGTGACTTGGCCCCTCCATTTGTATCACATGTGTCTCCTGAGGCACAGTGGTCCAGGGACCTTTTCTGACCTCTCCACACACTCAGTCTGGTTGATACAGTCATCTAAAATTAGTTGTTCAAACAATGGAGGAAAATGCTCTTACTAGATGCAGAAATGACACTATTAATGAGAGCCTACTGTCTGCACTAAGGGATGCACACAGATGTTGTTCCTTTAATCCTTCTAAGAGAGCAAAAGTAAAAATCTTCAGCCTATTTTCGAGATGAAGAACTGGGTTCAGGAGAATTTGGAGTAATTGGACTATAAAGTGATCAGATGTAAGGACTGTATGCAGAACACCAGGTCCCAGTACAGCTCCCCTGGAGGGATTTCACTATTTATTCTCTCCTCTTATAACAAAATTTATTGGTGCGTTTTTCCTTTGTTCTTTTTATTAGCATATATTATATTGACTATACAAAGCAATGTTTTCACTATGACATGTGCCTATCTACGGAATGTTCACATTGTTCACATTGACCCCAATTGACCTCTTGATCCCCCAGGTACTTCTGTCTGTCCTCTTCCTCTTCTTCATCTTCCTCATTTTCTTTCTCTTTCCAGAAATGGACTTTTCTACTTTCACAAATTTTAAGAAGAAATATATATTAAGTGTATGAACAAAAGCTGGAATATTTGTATTTTATAAAGCATACAATTTTTATACACAGGCTTTCAGGATTATTTCAGCTATAAGAGAATTGAACATCACTTACATGTTAGTTCAAATTAAGGAGGATATCTCCCAGCGACCATCGTCACAGGAAAGCTTCTTTAGGCTAAGCTCGTCCCCCATGTCTCATGGACAGCAAGGTGGGGACATGAAGGAGGAACATCCTCAGGTACTTCTCCAGGATGTGCCCACATCGTCAGTGTTTTGCAGAAAGGAAAAACCTTTGACAACCCTCACAGGTTTAATTTTTTCCTTCGTGATTAGTTTTGATTTGTTTTTCTTGTGAAATTTACCATTTAAAAAAATGTCTGTGTCATAACAGTTAATGATTACTTTTTTCAGCATAAATCATACTTTATTCCATAATGCTTTTTAATCATTATTCTGATGTTCTAAACTAAGTCAGGTTTATAATACATACCTTGTTTTATAATAAGCCTTTGTAAGCCTCAAAGCACAATTCAGCCATGTAATAAAAGAGATGTTGCTGTGTGGAAGTCATTTTTTCCTAGCATTAACAAGCTGCATCTTCTCTAAGTAGCAGTCCTGATTAACAAATGCCTCCCAACTTATCTATAATGAGCTTCTGTTATAATTCCTCACCTTTAGAAATCATGTGTCAGTCTCTAGGAGGCTCACACCTGCCTCATTTGAGAGGAGCCGGCTGGTTCACCTTTCCTGACAGTCATTTACACTGCCTAGCAGCAATCAGCCCATCATCAGAGTTATCGGTGCTTTGGGTTTTTTTCAAGGTCAACAGCAACGTCACATGATTCAGGATGGGATGTAGCTTCATGATTTCCATCCATGCCACAGTTTGTGACTTCCAAATGATATGACAATAACATGTTTCCCGTGTTATTTTAAGTGATTGTAATTTGTCATAATGGTGAGTACCATTTACCAAGCACATACTATGTGCTGAATGGAATCTTTATCACATTAACAAACTAATGATCCTCACAAGCCATGTGATTGCACTAGGGTCAGGTTCAAGTCACATCCACGGACAAAAGGAAGCACAGGACAATGAGCTGAGCTGCCCAGGGTTGCATTTCCCTCTGGAATGTATTCAGGGGCCTACACAGAGAGTAGTTCTGCCCTAAATCCCAGGACAAAGCACTGGAAATTTCCCTTTGAGTTGTGAGCTAATGGTGTCAAAGAGACTCACAAAACACCAACTATTACTGCAGCTGTTTGTTCCCTCCCAGAACTTGACATTAAGACCCTGCTGCTGAGTACAGCATGCACTCCGGACACAAACACAGAGGAATTGAACTTGAAGTGACATGTGTCACACTTTGATTCATGCTTTAACATATATTAGGGTGCAGTGAAGATGGCATGCATATAAAAAAGTAGAGATGAGCCTAGGTTGCATCAGATGAATTTGTGTAGGGCTGTGAAACCAGCATGCTTTATTGCTTAACAACAAGGGTTTCTTCCCTCTGCAACTTTCCGACATCTTTCAAATCTGAAGCCTGAAAGAAAGAAAGAAGGAAAGAAGGAAAGAAAGAAAGAAAGGAAGGAAGGAAGGAAGGAAGGATGAAGGAAAAGAAAAGAAAGAAAAGGACAGTAGGGTTTATTTTAGCTTATAGTTCTAGAAGGGATACAGTTGATCATGGCAGGGAAGGAATGGTGGCAGGAACATGAGGCTGTCTGGTGGTCAGGAAGCAGAGTGATCGCATTTCATCCATATACAGGAAGTAAAGTGTGAGAATAGGAACTGGGGTCAAGTCAGGTTCTTTGACCTAGAGCTCACCTTTTGCAGGTTCCTTTCCCCCTCCCCTTTTGTTAAAAATAGATTCTTTTATCATACAATATTTCCTGATTACAGTCCCCCCTCTCTCTACTGTTCCCACTTCCTCTCTACCTCCCCTCCCCTCTGGATCCACTCCCTTTCTGTTTCTCATTAGAAAAGAACAGGATTCTAAGAGATAGCAACCAAACATAACAAAATAAAATATAACAAGAAAAAACAAACGCCATCACACTGAGTTTAGACGAGGCAAACCAACAGAAGGAAAAGAGCCCCAAGGGAAGACACAAGAATCAGAAATCAACTTGTTCACACACCCAGGAGTCCCATAGAAATACTGAACAAAACCCATAATATATAGACAGAGGACCTGGTACAGTGTCAGCCTTATAACTGCTGCTTCAGTCTCTGAGTTCATATGAGCCTTGCTCTGTTGATTTAGTTGGTTTTGCTGTCCTGGTGTCCTCCATCCCCTCTGGCTCTTGCATACATTGCCTCCTCTTCTGTAGGGTTCCCTGAGCTCTGAGAGGACGGAATTCATGGAGACATCCAGTTTAGACATATGTGTTCCAAGGACTCTCTCTCTATGTAATGTCTGGCTATGGGTCTCTATAGTTGTTTCCATCTGCCATAGGGGAAAGCTTTCTGATAAGGGCAGAATAAGCCACATAACTATTCATATAGCAAAATATCATTATAAGTCATTTTATTGTTATGTTTATTTATTTTTTTTAGACCAGTAGAAAAATTGAGCTCCTTGGAGGAACTATTAGATTAACTAGCAGCTATACCTTCCTGGTCTTTCTCCAGCCTGGTTTAATGACATCGTTACTAGGCAATAGCATATCAGAGTCAAATCCTCTTGTCAAATCTTCCACCTTGGGAAGTAAGACAAATCCGTTTCTCTGTTAAGATCATTTTTGTTTGCCCCTAAGTTAACAGAGATAACTATTTTCTAGAACTCAACCCACTTACCATTTTAATAGCCCATTAGTGTCCCCGTGAACAGCCATGAGGATTGATGGGGTGGCATTTCTGAGCCACAGTAAGCTTGTAAAATGAGAAGATTTGTATAAATGAAAGCCAGTAATTCTAGCACTGCAAAAGTTCCCATTTGGATTTCCATTTGTGCTCACAGAATGATCCTGCAGGCCTTGCAAAACTCCCATAGCACTGTCTTTTCCTTCCTTCCTACAATGTGCACAGTAGCAATTTGAAACCACAAAGCATCTCAGGGAAACTATGTCAACACCTGAAACAGAGACTTATACATGAACCCTAAAGTGGTAGGTAAGCCATGGCTGTATATGATGCTAGTCAAATGTATGCTTTTATAGGAACATGAAACTAAGAAGGGAGAATACAGTGGCCATTTGCCTGTCAACTTGATTGCATTGAGAAATACTTGGGAAATTGGTAAGGTACTCTGGGTGTTCTTGGGAGGGCTCTGCATATAGATGGTAAATTCAGTTGTACTCTGAATGTGGTCAGTGCCATTCAACAGCTTGAGCTCAGATGGACCAGAAGAGGAATAGGAGGAGCCCATTAGCTCATATCTTTTTCCTGCTGCCATGAGGAGAGATATTCTCTTTCACCACAGGCCTAAGGACAATGATCCAGGCAGCCATGCACCAAATAAATCTTTCTCCATTTAAATTATTTCCTTCATGTACTTGTGAAAGCAACAAAATTGTGAGCTGTACATGGACATTAGACAGGACACACAGCTGCACATCAGGGACATTTTGTTTAGGATCCACATGCCTCATCCCACCAAGCCCTACTGAAAATCTTTGTCAATTTTGAACTTAAAGTGTCATATTTCATATGAACTAAAATAAACTGCACAGAGCTGATTTTCTTCTCATAAATAATACAATATAAACAATATAATATATAATTGACTCTCTATTCGGTGTTTTAGTTCCAAGAACCCCTACAAATACCACAACCTAAAGTTGTTTATGGTGTAGAATTTGCATATGTCTTATGTACTTCATCCTATAGGCTTTCATTCATTTCTGTTGATATTGAAACCTAATCAATGAACCCATTTGCAAATGTAGTATTGCTTAGGGCATAAAAACAAGAAAAATAATCTGCAAATGTTAGACTCTCTTATTTTAGATATTTTCAATTCATTATTGGCATGTCTCATGGATATAAAACACATGTACACACAGAGCTAAATGTATTCCCTGATAAACTTTAAAATACATTTTTTATGAGTTTTCAGGTTTTCTCATAAGGAGAGAGTAATGAGTTACATAGATTGAAGTGTGTCTTTCCCAAATCCATGAATCTCTGACTCTAGTGAAATTGCATTGGTAAGAAGGTAATCAGGAATTAGTTAGGGTAAACTGAGGTCAGAAGGGTGGAGCCTTGTTCTCATGAGGCTAATATTGAGTTTTTCTCTGCCTCCACTACTTAAAGGCAAAATTAGAAGTAGGTAATTGCATTCCACCCAGGAAGGGAGTTCTCATAATAAATAAAACTCTACCAGAATCATATCATGCAGTTTCCATCCTTTTATATTAAAATTAATTAACTCTGTCAGGCACAGCAGTGTGAAGCTTTATTCTTAGAAACTCTGGAGAAGCTGAGGCAGTGAGATAACAAACACAGGGGCTCCAGACTAGTTTGGGAAACAATGTGAGGCAGGCTCAAGGAATCCAACTGCTGTAAATCCAAGTTATTGGAACTGTGATCTGTGAGATGTTCTTCATGTGTACTTAAAACAGTTTCATTTACCTTCATAGTTACAGACAAAACATACCACAGAAAGAGAATACACAGGGGACCTTGAGCAAAACCTAAACATCAGAAAACATAATGCAGATGGAGGATTGGTAAACAGTGGATTAAAGTGCTAGGTGTTTTCCTGTGTTTCCAGTTAGCATTTATCAAATGAGTCCCATGCAGAGTATGACAGCTTTGGGTAAGTCACTTCTGCAATGTTGCCGTAGTTACCACTGGTGCAATAATTTCTGATGTCTTTGCAGACAGAAAAAACACTGCACAGATTGGAAGAATTGAACTGATTATATATCTTTAAGTTTTTAAAATAGTCTTCTTGACTAAAGGAAGCTCTGGAAGTCTGGAAGTCTCTGTAGGATCATACTGTCCTCTATAAAGCTTCTCTGATAAGTGCACTTGCCAGTGCTGTTTGGCTCCTGAACTAGTGATGTCTTCAAGCCAACATTAATGGCAACTTTAAATACATACCATAGCATAGGTTTCTCAAGTATTTGAAATATACTTAAAGAAAAGACAAGTGTTTTAACACAATGATCAAACGCTGAAGGTTTTGCTAGGGCATTCAGCATTAGCCAAGTCTTACAGACCACAGCAACCCACTAGGTAACTTGAGGGATCAAGCCAAATAATTGTTTGACAGAAGCAAAGAAAACTGAGAGTCATCAAAAGCGTATTAGGAAGTAGACCTTTTGCCTTTAAAGTCTTCCATCCCAGTTGTCTCCTATGAAGTCCTTAAACATAAGGGGACTGTAGACAAATTTCTAAATGGTCTTATTAATAAAAAACATGGAGACAGATATAGGAGTGAAAACCTGACCCAGAGATCAGAGGAATAGGAACAGCCACATGCTAACCTCACCTCACCAACTCCACAGCTTCCAAAGGCGAGACTTCCTGTCTACCCAGGCCTCTCTCTGTCCAACTGCATCACTTCCTCTTCCTGCCCAGCTTTGTCACTTCCTGTCTGTCTGTACAGACCTCCAGACCCCCATGGTTAATTAGTATTGGAATTTAAGGTATGCATCACTACACCTGGCTCTGTTCCCTAGTGTGGCCTTGAACTCACAAAGATCCAGACAGATAGATCCCTGCCTGCCAAGTCATAGGATTAAAGGTGTGTGCTACCATTGCCTGACTTCTAAATAGTGGCTGACTTTTTCCTCAGATCTCCAGGCAAGTTTTATTTTATTGGGAGACACAGTATATTGGGAGACACAATACATCACCACACATCAGCTTGATTTCTCTATATTCAGTGAGAGATATATGTGTTGTCTTCAGCAATAAGTCCTTGCTGTAGTTTGTGGAGTGAAACCTGCAGCCTTGGCAACAGCTTGGGTTGTTTGGGAGCTTCAATGGGACCCCTTGGGCCAACAACTCAATTAGATGCAACTCAATCTTGGTACTGGAAGATTTATTTGGTAATAAGAAAAGGCTGTAGTGGTTCTATCCTCCCCATTATTTAGTGATTTCATTTATCTAACCTTCATATACATATATGTGTGTGTGTGTGTGTGTGTGTTTATATATAAGCTTATACTGTATTATGTTTCCATACTACCCCTCAACTGGTCCTTAATTTTAGCTGTGTCTCCTTGTATTCCCTCCTCAGTTGCCCTCTCCCCCCTCCAGACTTTATCTTCCCATTCTAGCATCCCATCCATCTACATATATATATATTCTATTTTCATTTCCTAACATGATCTCTCTGTAACCCCCCCCCCAAACACACATGCATACAGTCCCTTACTCTATGCTTAATCTCAGTGGCTTTACAGATTGTAGCTTGGTTATCAGTGACTTAACAGAAAATATCTACATAGAAGTGAATAAAACCATACTTGTATTTCCGAGTCTGAATTACTTCACTTACAATCATTTCTTTTTCTAGTTCCACCTGCTTTCCTATGAATTTCATGATTTCATTTTTTAAACAGCTGAGTAATATTCCATCCTCTAAATGCACCACATTTTCTTTATCCATTCTTCTGTTGAGGGAAATCTATGTTGTTTCAAATTTCTGGCTATTATGACTAGAACAGCAATTAACTTGAACCGCCACATTGATATCCATTGTGGCTGTAAGGCTTGTATACTCTTACCAGCAAATAAGGAGTGCTCCTCTTGCTTTAAATCCTCCCCAGCATGAGCTGTCACTTCTTCTGTTGATCTTAGCCATTCTGACAGGTTAATCGGACAGGTAAAGATGAAATCACAAAGTAGTTTTGATTACCATTTCACTGGTGGCTAAAAATGTAGAACATTTCCTTAAGTGTTTCTCAGCCAATTGAGATTCATCTATTGAGAATTTTCCCCATTAAAAAATTATTTACTTTACATCCTGGCTGCAGTTTACCCTCTCTCCTCTCCTCCCAGTCCTCCCCCCTACCCCTCTACTCCCACCTCCAAATTCACTTCTCCCCTGTTTCTGTTCAGAAAAGGGCAGGTCTTTCATGAATATCAACAAAATATGGCATATCAAGTTGCAGTAAGACTAAGCACCTTCACATGTATTAAGGCTGGGAGAGACTACCCAGTATGAGAAGTAGGGTTCCAAAAGCCAGTAAAAGAGTCAGAACTCTACCTCATTCTAGAATTCATATATCCTGTAAATGCCTTTATTAATTTTAAAATTCAAAATTTAAAATTGTTTTAACAAATAAAACAAATCTTAATCTCAAAGAGACACATTTGGAGATCTGTTATTATTATTATTTTTTTTTGGTTTTTTCGAGACAGGGTTTCTCTGTGTAGCTTTGCGCCTTTCCTGGAGCTCACTTGGTAGCCCAGGCTGGCCTCGAACTCACAGAGTTCCACCTGGCTCTACCTCCCGAGTGCTGGGATTAAAGGAGTGCGCCACCACGCCCGGCTGGAGATCTGTTATTGATGATAAAGTGAGAGAAATAATTTCTTTTTCCATTGGTCTTCGGCTTATGTGTCCTGTTTCATTTGTTGCATCCTGTGAGATACTCATCTCACAGGTTAAGAAATAAGAGGACACTTTAGAACAGATACACAATTTTAGAATTATTGACTCCTTCTCTAATCCCAGAAAAATATACAGAACCTAATGTTTTCTGCATGAATGAACAGTGATAACTTGTGAGAATTAGAGCTGAAAAGATCACAGAGTGGAGCCAAGAGTTGCCCCTGTGGCCTTTCGTAATTGCAAGTCTCACCTGTCATCAATGGGTTTCTTCTGCAGCACAAGATTGTTGTCAGAGTTCAGAGAACACGTGACTGTGGGTGCCCATTCTCAAATGCAGCATCTGTAACACAACACACACTGAGGCTCTGAGAGCCCAGGTATATCTTGGACTCTGTAGAATATATGGTGTAAAATTACTTATTGAGGAAGAAGTGAATTTGAAAATGGAGTGTTTTGAGAAGGGGACATTGTGGGGACACAGGAAGAGTTGCAAGGAAGAGATGAGAAAATTCATTGGCCTCATGTATAAAAATCCTCAAAAAAAAATTAAAAAACACACACTGTGGTGGATGTGTGCTAACTCCTGCTGCAGCCAGCCTTCTCTTTTAAAATCTGACGTTGGCCAGGTAACAAAGCTCAGCAGGAAGAGCATCTTGACACACAAGCCTGATGAGCTTTGCTTGATCCTCAGAACTCAAGGTGGAAGAAGAGACCCCACCAAGTTGTCCTCCAGTCTCCACACATGTGCCACCCCCACGCACATCATCCACACAGAACAATAACAAAAAAGCATTATTTAAATTTGATACCTTTCTCAATCATACTTTCTGAATTTTGAATTATAATTGATACTTTAAAAAATGTATCTGTAAAACACAGTAACAGTAACCATCAGTGGCCACAAAGGAGCATTTCTGATGTCTCTGCTGTATCAAATGGCATAAAAATATCTTAAAAATTTGGGGGGGGGAGTGAAAAATACTCATTTTATAAAGTATAAACAGATGGAAATTCACTTAATTTAGTTGAAGAGAATTTTTAGACTTAATTATGTGATTCTTGTGAACAAGAGGGTAGATATTGGCAGTTAGTATAACAAAAGGTATATTTTATTATGCTGAGGGTCATCACATAAATTCCTAACTAGTGTCCTGAGCCTCCCTCCCCAAGGCTGCTCACCTGCGTGACGTATCTTAGTTGAAGGTCATGTCCAGCCTCTAATAGTGTCTTTGAGGGTCAGGATCCTGGGGGAGACTCTACAGCTGCAGGACAGATCAAGGTGGGATCTCTCTAGATGTGCAGAACAGAGCATTGTATGTTGCTTATATATTTTCCAGGGCATCTTGGGATGTGGGTCTGTGTCTGGTTATCTTGAATGAGTGATATTGCTGGGTTCTGGTTATCAGGTACAGACTTGGGTATACTAGAGTTCCTGACTAAGCTATTTTTACTTGTCTAAAAGGCATTTTTTTACTATGCTCACTACAATGATATTATTTAATTTTATTTTTATGAAAAAATACTTATTATTCATCATATATCAGAACAATATTTTACTATTTCCCATGTTAAATAAGAATTATGTACTGTAAAATAAAAAGTGAAATAATGTCTCCATATCAAAAAATACCTTATAAAGTTCCCTGAGAGTGAGGTGTATGCATCATGATTTTCTTTTTTCCTTTTTTCTCCTCCTCCTTTGCTATTATTTTGTATGTCCCTGTGTGTGTATGTGTGTGTGTGTGTGCTTGCTCGCACGCACGCTCGCGCATGTGCTGTGTAATTAACAGAACGCTGATGTAAAAGTGAGGCTTTGTTTCATTTTCAAGGACAAGGCCCACAGACAACATTAAGCAGTTGAGTGAGTAACCATGACAAATGCTGGAGACTAGTCACATGACACTTTATGCTCCACCTGATAACTTTCAGTAAGACAGAGACACCCTGGAAAACTATACAATGTCAGATAAATTATAGCGCTATTGTAAATTTTCCTAACTTTTATAAAAATATTTTTTTATTCAAAGGATTCAGCACTTTTAAAGTCTGATCCATAAAAGATTAAACTAAATAATAAAACCCACAGAAGACAACAGTTATCTCTATGGCTATTGATCCTAAAAAATATTGGATTAGAAAAATATTCTAAAAGTTGGGGAGACAGTGGTTAAGGTTAAGATAAAGGTTTTGAAATGTTTTTAGCTATTTTTCTCATAGGTGAAATAAAGAGAGAGACAGAAACACACACAGAGAGAAAGAGAGACAGAGAGGGAGAGAGACAAAGAGGGAGAGAGGAGGCAGAGTTAAGGCAGAGAATGAGAATGAGATGTGAAGTGACATTTGAATTAACCAAATTGAAGTAATAGGAAGTGAAAGAAAACAAGATCAGAAATTGAGTATTACAGATAATTTTTTACTCTTATTTAAAAAAAAACCAGTGGTGCTTCAGAAAGATATATAGATGGACCCGGCAGAGCTAAGGCAGGGTCCATTCTAGTGTCATGTCTTCTGTGTCCGGTTCCCATTGAGCATCACCAAAAGTAGGCAATCTTTGTGTTTGGTTAACTCAAAGCAAGGAAACAGATATAAAGGAAAAACAAGGGGGCAGACAAAGAAGAGGGACAAGATAATCACGCCCTGGGGGTGCACAGGGTGAAGAGTCATTGAAAGCTCATGTCGGAGTAGGAACTCGCCTCATTGAACTCACATTCTAAAGCTGTCCTAGCTTCCCATGCAGCTGTGCTACACTTGCTGAGGAGGCAAAGATGTCAGATGCTTTAAAAATCTTTTTAAAAACCATCACCCCAGGCCTCCCTTTTACCAAGCAAGATATAAAGCACTTGACTTATGCCTTGCAAACGTGACTCACATCCAACTGGTGTCTTCAGAGCCCAACTTACTCCATAAGAGAAGAAATAAACGGCCAATGCAACACCAGTGTTTGAAGCTGGACAGGGAATGCCAGTGGTGGAAGCAGTTTGCAGTCCATTGCTGTTTTGTCTGTAGCATTCCTGGGGTCAGAGTTTCCAATGGTGCTTGGTGGATATTAACAGAAAAGTCCTCTTTCAAGGGCATTGATTATGAGCATCTGTTTAGAAAAGGAAAGAAATGACTAGGGGCCACAAAACCTGCACAGCACATTCACAATGCACATATATATTAACTCATATTATCCTCCAACAAAAATGGAAATTAGAGTTAGGAGACTATTAGTGTCAACTCTGTCCACCTGACTGAAGCTTATATGCTCCCCACATGTATCCCACAACTCCATCCTCTAGACTGAAACTTATGTGCATGCTCCCACATGTATCCCACTGTTGAGAAGTAATCTTGTGCCTTACTTAGACAGTAAGAACTCACTTCAACACTCCAAGCACATGTAATTATATACTCTTCTAAAATAATGTAATCAGAAGCCTTCAGATGCACTCATTCATACAGGAAATTCTATTTTTTGAAATGTTAATGTTAAAGAGGTGGCTATGGGTCTGCACTCTGAAAAGGTGTTTTTTTTTTTAATTAGAGGGTAAAGAATTCTGACTTTTCTATATTCCATGTTCATAAATGGTGGTGAGAATATATATATATATATATATATATATATATATATATATATATACACTATTGGCTTGATAAACTGCAGGTGATAAATGATGCTGAGAGCATATGTATGTGTATATGTATATATGTGTACTATGCTGTGGGATGGTCTGTATATCAAATGCTCTGATTGGTCAATAAATAAAACACTGATTGGCCAGTGGCCAGGCAGGAAGTATAGGTGGGACTAACAGAGAGGAGAATTGAGAGAACAGGAAGGTGGGAGGAGACACTGCCAGCTCCTGCCATGACAAGCAGCATGTGAAGATACTGGTAAGCCACGAGCCTCGTGGCAAGGTATAGATTTATAGAAATGGATTAAATTAAGCTATAAGGACAGTTAGCAAGAAGCCTGCCATGGCCATACAGTTTGTAAGCAATATAAGTCTCTGCGTTTACTTGGTTGGGTCTGAGCGGCTGTGGGACTGGCGGGTGACAGAGATTTGTCCTGACTGTGGGCATAGCGGGAAAATTCTAGCTACAGTACTGTTGGGTTGAGAAGCTGCAGTGATGGGCTCCCATTACACATTCCACCTCTGTCCATAGCATGGTGTGATGTTTAGTCACATGACTGTGCCCTGTGGAACACCAGCAAACAAAATTGAAACAGAGCTTGCGTAGTGCTTTCAGGTTGGGGTTTACTCCCTTGGAAAGTGTCTGGAATATAAGAAATCCATGCAGGATTGACCTGCTGAAGACAAAGAATCTCTATTAGACAGCACCTACATGAGAGTGAGAGCACTCTGGGTGTTCCCTCATCATACTCTTAGAAACTACAGTTGCAGCTGGACCTGGAACACTGAGAGCAGAGTTACACACTCAGAGAAATGCATGACGGTTCCTTAAACCGTTATATTTCAGGGTGGTTTATTTCATGACATGAGTTATTACTCAAATGTGTTGTTTGGTTTTTAAAAACAACCTTGTGACTTGTCTTAGTCAGCAGCAGTGAACCAGCTTCCCTACAGTCAGAACCATTAGCCTGACCAATCTTTGTCAGCATGCACATATTATTCTTAATAAATAAATACCACAAAACCAATGAACTCTCTTCTGTGCATTTATGCAAAAGCTGCATTAGTTTGCTCCCCATAACAAATTGTAGCCTTCGCAAATGGATTTAAAAAAGACTTCTTACAATAAATTGAATAATTTAAATGATAATACATCAAAATTTAATAATAGCTATTTTCAGTTCAAATGCAGAACATCTAAGTGAAAATAGAGCTTTGATGTCTCCCTTCATCAGGTTGATTCTGAGGCAATCCACCTATGGACTCAGTCTGTCTGCCTGTCCTTCCATCTATCTATCATCTATCTGTTGACTTCTCTCTGTGTCCCCATCCCTCCCTCAAACTCACACTTGCAGATCTCTTGAAGATTCTATATCACTTATTTGAAGTCATCATTATCTGCTGTGCCTAAAAATTGCAAGGATTTATAGTAAAACCAAGAATAAATTTTATCTGTTGTTGATCTTTTCTAAGCACTATGTCCTTTTCTTATTTGTCTTTGTTTGCTATTGACATTCCCCATCCCTTTTCTCCACTTCCTTCCCCTCCACTCCTTTCTCCTCCCTTCCACTCCCCTTTACTCTACTCCCCTCTCCTCCACTCCACTCCCCTCCCTTCCCCTCCATTCCCCATCTCTTCTCTTCCCTTCCCTCCCTCCCCTCCTCCTTCCCTCCCTTCTCTTCTCTCTTTCCCTTTCTCCCCCTCCTCTTTTTCTGTTTTAGAGATCAACTGGCTTTCCTGTAGTCCAGGCTGGCCTCCAACTCACTATCTATGCAGCCAAAGCTGGGTTTGAACTCCTGGTCCTCCTACCTCTACCTGAAAGAATGCCAGTTTGTTTGAACAGGCTTGGCACACAGGAGAGTTAAAGACAGAATGATGCTATCTTCTCAGTTGGCCTCCTGCACATCTTAGGAAGAAGTAGTTGTAGGGCCCAGATTGAGGTAGGATACAATGTGTGAATATATTTAGTCACAGCTCCATCATCACACCAGGATATATTCACAGTCTTGTACTGGTCTTTTAAATTAAATTTATTTTTAATTTTGTAGATGTGTACTGCATTTACATAATTTACACCTTCATCTCTTTCTTCCAACACTCTCATGTCATCTTCTACCCCAATCCCGTGCTCAATCTCAAATGCACTGCCTCTTTTTCCTACACACACACACACACACACACACACACACACACACACACACACACACACAAATGAATATATAAATATACCCTGCTGGGTCCACTTAATGTTTCTGTCATGAATGTGTGTGTGTGTGTGTGTGTGTGTGTGTGTATACACGATACAGACACAGATACAAAATCTGTCTATCTATCTATCTATCTATCTATCTATCTATCTATCTATCTATCTATCTATCATCTATCTATCTATCTATTTATCTATCTATCTATATCAATTTGTGTTAGATAACCAATTAGGGTGCTCAAGCCTGGGGTAGACAGACTAATTCTTCTCTCGGTAGCCATTTACTATCTGTATGATTTCATCTAAAAGTGAGATTCTAAGTGACTCTTAGTTCTGTTAAATTGACATTAAAATTAACCAAAATAACAACCTATGCAACAACTATTGGAGCTACCTCTCTTTAATTTCCCATAATTCCTTCTGCTCAAATTTAGTGCAAGTAGTTTATAATGCCATCAAACTTGATTTGAGAACTTTCAAGACCCCTTCTTTTTTTCCTTATAAAATGTTTCTTTAAAAATTTATTCTTCTCTCACACATTACATCTTGAATGCAGTTTCTCCTACCCACTTCCCTTCTCCCCCATACCTACCCCTCCTCTGTTTCCCTTCAAAAAAGAGCAGGCTACCCAGGGATATCAACTGAACACAGCATAATAAGTTACAGTAAGATAAGCACAAACCTGCATATCAAGGCTGGAAGAGGCAACCCAGTAGGAGGAAAAGGGTCCCAATAGTAGGTAAATGAGTCAGAGACACTCCCACTCCCACTGTTAGGAGTCCCACAAGAACACCAAGCTATACAACTGTAACATATATGCAGAGAACCTAGCTCAGACCCATGCAGGCTCAGTGATTGACACTTCAGTCTCTGTGAGCCCCTATAAGCCCTGCTTAGTTGAATCTGCCGGCCATGGCCTCCTACTGTCCTTGACCCCTCTGGCTCCTATAATCTATTCTCCCCCTCTTCTGAGGGGCTCCTCAAGCTCTGCCTACTGTTTGGCTGTGGGTCTCTGCATCTGCTCCCATCAATTGCTAGAGGAAGCCTCTCTGATAATGATTGGGCTAGGCCCTGGATCTGTGAATACAGCAGAATATCATTAGGAATCACTTCATTGACTTTTCTTTTTTCTGGGGGGTGAGGTGGGCAGGCAGTTGTGTTTGGTTCTGGTTCCTGGCCACCCAGGCAATGTCAGGCATGGGCTCTCTCTCATGGCGTGGGCCTCAAGCTGGAGCAGTCATTGGTTGGTCACTCCCACTAGTTCTATGCCACAATTACCCTGGTACATCAAGGTTTCAAAATGAAGTGTGCACATCTAATGGCCAATTTAAACTATTAGAGGGATTTTTACTTTTCACTCAATCTGTAAGTAAAGTTTGTTATGTGTTGTATGATGAACCCTGAAACAAAAGGAAAGGTAGAGCGTAGCCACTCATTAAGAAGACACAGCTGGGCACTAAAATGATGCAGCCATACACTAATAGGATTGCTGTCAATAATATAATCTTCCACAGTTACATGCCTTGGAGCTTTGGGAAATATGGAAGGGTATTTGCTCCATGCACACAGCTCATTCTGCAGTGGGCAATATTGAATGTCATTGCATCCTCGACAGCCGAAGGAGATAGCAAGGGAAAACAAAATACTAGTTTTTAAAATCCTAAAAACAAAATATGTTTGTTGTAATAGAACAATTAAAAACTTAAGTTAAGTAAAAGAGAGCCTACAAAGTAAGCTTTATGAAGTTAAGAATCACAGTGTTTTGCCTCTCAGATACCTAACACATTGCTTGCACACAGTCAATGCAATATTTTATATCATAATTCTGATAATTATTATATGAGAGACTATGATGTTTGCTCACCTATGTGGTGGTCAATTAAATAGAACTATTTTCTATTTCTATGCATGCATTTTTTGCATGTGTTTGTGTGTGGGTGTACAGATGTGTATGTTTGTTGGCATGTGTGTGGCACATATGTGTCTGTGCAAGTATATGGGTACAAATGCTTATGGGAGCCTAGGTTTGATGTCAGCAGTCTTCCTTAGTCATTCATCACCTCATTCACTGAGGTGTGGTCTCCCCGAAGCCAGCGCTCACAGATGTGGGCTCCTCAAAGTAGCCATTCCGCTCTGTTGGTCTTCTGTGTCGCTTGACCTTCACACTGGAATTTTAAGAGGGATGTTTGTCCTTTGACTTTAATTGATTCTAGCATCCAGGCTCCAGTCCTTGCATGATAAGAGCTTTATTTACTGAGCTACTCCCCTACCTCCCAGTCTGCACATCTTTATTAATGGAATTATTCATACCTACTTTTATACAAAACCTACTGTGTCTGAAAAACATATATACTAATGTGAAATATTCTAAAACCTTATTATATACCATATGGTTTAAAGAAAGCACTGTTTCTCATGTAACTTAGTTACATTGACTTATGAGTTATGCTGGTGCTCTTGGATATAAAGCTAGTATCTTGCTATATTCATTGAGGATGCATACAAATCATCAGTTAGCAATGAGACACACCTGACAAGCATCTACAGATAGTGGGATAGCTCCTAGAATATAATGGGGATTAGGAGAGAAAGCTTGTATACAAAGTGTACAATATTATCATAGAAGAAAAACAAGTTGGCACAGAATCCTACATTTATGCACCAAGGCTGAGATTTAATAGACAGTGACTATGAGATTATTGTATGAGGATGTAAGCTTATTGTTTGGTAGTTGTAGTGACAAGCTCCTCCACTCCCAGAATATGGAAGCAGAGGAAGTACTTCATTGAATATTCCTGGCTACCATAGTGTATGGGGTGTCAGCCTTGCTATACTGTGAGAACTTGTCTCAAAACTAACAGACAAAAAAGAAAAAGAAAGAAAGAAAGGAAGAATGAGAGAAGGAATGGAGAATGAAGGAAGGCAGGAAAGAAGGAAGGAAGGAAGGAAGGCAGAAAGGAAGGAGGGAAGGAAGGGTGGAAAGGAAAGGAAAAAAGAAGTTCCAGGCACAGTTTCTTTTTCTCAGATATGAAAATTATAGAAAAGTGTTCTTAAGTAATATTAAGTAGACACTAATATTTTCATATCAGAGAGTCTATGGTCAAGGAAAAGAAAATAATAAACACATTGTACTATTTATGAATTTATTTATTTATTTATTTATTTATTTATTTATATTACATTCTGGCTGCAGTTTCTCCTTCCTTCTCTCCTCCAGCCCCTCCCCCAGCCCCTCTGTTCCCACCCTCAATCCACCTCTCCTCCATTTCTGTTTAGGAAAGGGTAGGTCTCCCATGAGTATCAACAAAATATGGCAAATCAAGTTGCAGTAGTACTAAACACCTCCTCTTGTATTAAGAGTGAGCAAGGTGACCCAGTATGAGCAGTAAGATCTCAAAAGCCAGTAAAAGAGTCAGAAAGGGCCACTGCTCCCATTGTTAGGAGTCCCATAAGAAGACCAATGTATATAATGTTAATATATGCAGTGTGCCTAGGTCAGACCCATGCAGGCTCCCTGGTTGTCAGTTCAGTCTCTGTGAGCCCCTATGAGCCCAGGTTAGTTGATTCAGTGAGTTTTATTGTGGTGTCCTTGACCCCTCTGGCTCCTACAGTTCTTCTTCCCCTCTTCTGCAGCATGTCCTGAGCTCTAGCTAATGTTTAGCTGTGGATCTGTATCTGTTTCCATCAGCTGATCAATGAAGCCTCTCTGATGACAACTGGGCTAGGCACCAATCTATGAGTAGAGCAGAAAATCACTAGCTATCATTACATTGACATTTTTCCCCTTAGTCGTGTTTGCTTTTATTCTAGGTCTCTGGGTCATCCAGCCTCCGAGTTCTGATGTTCCAGGTGGTCTCAGGGGTGGGCTTACTCTCCAGGCATGGGTTTAAGGATAGACCAGACATTGGTTGGCCACTCCATCAATTTCTAGGCCACCCTTACTTCAGCACATCCATAGGCAGGATAGACTGTAGGTTGAAGGTTATGTGACTGGGTTGGTTTCCCGCTCCCTTCACTTGAAGTCTTGCCTGGTCACAGGAGATGGCCAGTTCAGACTATCTGCTATTTCTAGGAGTCATGGTTGGGGCCATCCTTGTAGATTCCTGGAAGATTCCGTTGTGTCAGGTTTTTATTCTGACCCTGAAATGCCCCCCATTTCCAGTAGTCTCTTTCAGTACTCTTCCCCTTCCTCTCTGCCCCCCCCACCTGATCACTCATATTCTCATTCCCACCCACCTGCAGTCTGCTCACAAAATCCCACAGAGATGCAGATGTCACCCCTTGAACCCTCCTTGTTACCTAGTCTCTGTGTCTGTAGATTGTGGCATATTTATCCTTTATTTTACAGCTAATATCCACTTATGAGTAAGTACATACCATATTTGTCTTTCTTGATCTGGGTTACCTCACTCAGGATGATCTTTTCTAGTTCATCCACTACAAGAAAAATTCATTTTCCTTTTTAAAGTATTCTCTTTCTCCCTTTTCTGAAGTAGCAAATAGCTCCACAATTTAAAGGCAGAAATCTTAGGTTCTGTTGTTAGAGGTCACAATGGGATCACTGGGATGTGCAAAGAGCTTGGGTCCTGAGCCCTGGGGGTGCACCCTGATGATTGTGGCATTCAGGTAAGAGAGGTTCATTGTCCTTAGCACTAGGACTCAGACTTTTAACACTAATTCCTATATGAAGTGTCTGGACAACACTTTTGAAAATGTTTAGAAGTGAAGTTAACTTAATGGTCCAGTGACCATATGGAATCTACATACTCCCTGGTACAAAATGGCTTACCGTGAGTCTTCTCTTACTTTGTTATTATTGTCTGTATTATTTCTCCAAAGAAGATAGGAACTGAAAGAGGAAAGGAAGGAGGGAGGGGAATCTGTAATCAGGCTGGGGAAAATTAATTAATCAATTAATAAAATGAAAAAAAAGATCATCCATGAAGTGTCTAAGGTAATAAAACACACAGAGGAACAACATGCTTCTTTTCTGTCTCCAAAGTCCAATCCTCTTGTTTCTTTTCTATTTATCCAGCTTCTCATTTGCATTTGATATGAGTTTGGCAGTCAGTCCTCCATGCATCCATTTCACTCTTCTCTGATGCCTTCAGTACAACCGCACTCTAATAAGGTCCAATCAGAATTCCAAACTTACACAGGGAATCTGGGATTCACAAGAAAAGGCTCTATCCATTGGTAAATTTAGTAAGTTAGTATCTTATGGGAGTTGACTATTTCCCCTGAGCAAGCCTGTGTGATAGTGAAGCCAAAGGTGACAAATGAGACTAGACACCGGGACTGTTCTCAGAGAGCCAAGGAGAACAAACAACGTTAAAAATCATCAAATGCAGTTTAACATTCAACTGCTACAATACGAAAAACTTAAAAAAACATAGTAGTTCAACCAAAGACCAGAGCGAAAACGATATCTCATTTGAAGTGGATGGCACTTTTACAGTTAATGTTTTATGCACATAGAGATCCACACTTTCATTAAATCGCCTGTGAGTAATCCTTACTAAAACTATACAGAATAGTACATATTAAAATGTGTGATTATTTTTCTTTTACTTCAATTCTCCTCTTCATAATATATAACTTCTTTCTCTGGTACTTCAGATTGAATCATCTGCCTTATTTATTTATTTGTTAACTGAGCTGATTTCATTATTCAGCTTAGGTATTTTTAAAACAAATTTCATTAGTAATTTGTATTGTCTCAAATTACCCCATTAAGTAAAACTATTTTGTCTTACAGGCAGAATGTCATTTTGTCTCATTCAAGCTGTCAACAGTCGTGGCATACAAGGTTGCATTTTCCTTTTATTTTGAGTTTTCTTATTTTTTATGATTCTTAATTTGTATTCTATACAAGCTTTGACTGGTTATTAATTCTATGCTTTTATTTGAGGATTTCTTTGTGTTTGTTTCTTCATATTGTCTCAGTTGTCATAGTCTATATTTCAGTTGTGGAAAATACACTCATAATTTCTGTGTAGAGTACAAAAAGGGAAAATATGTCATTTTACAGGTGTCCTGGTTATTAGTGATTTATTTTTTTTCTTGCTAGGTGGATGGACAATCAAAGCCTGGCCCCAAGCTATTATTGACACTAGAAATACAGCTTCCATGTCAGAGGGAATAATAGACAGAACATAAGTGACTATGGCCTGGCAACACAGATTCATGTTACTCCAAATACCATGTTCTGATGTGGTAAAAGCTTCATGACACTTTTTATAATAACAGGGCAAAGGCAATCATAAACCAAGAAACATTCCAGATATATTGGTGGAACCATCAGTTAACCAATTTACAGCAAAGGGAAAATTTCTGGTATCAGTCTTAGCTGGTATCTGATTATATTCTTAGCTTTTGGGTTGCAGGGCGATAGCAGAGAGTTTGTAAACTCTGGAAGAGTATCTTTGAAGTGCAAGGATTTTAGGTCATTCACAGAGGGAGTCCATTAATAACTATTTAGGGGAGACTAAAACAGTCCATGATAATTTGGTTCTGGACCTGAAGTAGTCCCTCTCCACAATCATTGAGCTGATCAGCATTGTGGAAAGTTTAGCGTAGGTGTGGCTTCTTTTTTTCTGAAAATTCCAGTTCATACTTTGCATCTTTGCTTTATAATTTCGTGTAAATCACTTCCTCACACAACAAAAGAAAGGTAAATTTTAATGTCGTTTAAAAGGATTTTGCAAGCTTCTCATTTCAAATGCTTCAAAACACACAGAAATTTGGAATCCCTGCACTAAGACATCGTGGAAGTCTGTCTTTTGTCTAAATTAATTTATGTTACGTCTCCTTGTGCAAGCACTGTTGAGATATGTAAACATAGAATACTAAGGGTCTATGAACCAAGTCTGGTCATCTGCCACAGAGTACAGTGGTCTGTGTACATGTGATGATGCTTCAGCAAAAAAGGAATTGAATCATAACCTCCTGCTGTACTGACATGGACATGAAACAGGAACAGGGCATAAAGTTCCCTGCATGTGACTATGCAGCTCAGCTATATTGGG
This sequence comes from Peromyscus maniculatus bairdii, assembly GCF_049852395.1. NCBI lineage: Eukaryota > Metazoa > Chordata > Mammalia > Rodentia > Cricetidae > Peromyscus > Peromyscus maniculatus. The sequence continues at coordinate 57,160,458 of NC_134852.1, read as the reverse complement.
CTATATCCCACACTAGCATCTGTCTGCATACAGTTGAAGGCATCTCACAGATCAAAGACAAGATCATGTCAAAACCACAGCTGGTGTTGCAGCATCTCAATGAAGTTTCACCTATTTTCACACCTCAGCATTTATAAGATTTCTCTCCAAATTGACAGTCACTTGACAATGAGGCCAAATCATTCAAGTGGAAAATTTCTTAGATTTAATATTCAATACTGATCCAGAAGGATTAAGATGACAAAGAATGTTGTATTTTTAGTATTTTCCAGTATCAACTTTTTCCTGACATGCCATTCAAAAAATTTAAGAAGACTGAAGTCATTTTTATTTTTATAATATATCCAAACATGGGTTCATTATTAAAATGTGTGTTGTCATAGAGCTCATATGTTTCCTCTTACGAGGCTATGAATTCCTTGTTCTAATGAATGACAGAAATGTATAGTGCATTTAAATGATGTGAGTGTTATCTAAGATAAATAATTCCCTATTTATAATCCTATAGAAGAATATTGAATATTCTAATATAACAATAAAGAATATAAACCAGCTAGGACCGTATTTATATCTCTGATGAACGAGCTGTAGGTTTTTCTTAGACATAGGAATTTCTATTCAGATCTATACTTAAAAGATACAATTTCTTGTCTCTTCAGAAAACCATAAATAATATTTATTCTGTAGAAAAGTGAAGGCTGTTAACATACCCTGAAGGTTCTAGATATTTCACTGGAGAGTGTGAAACAAGTACTGCCTCTTGGCTAAGTGAATGATTCCCAGATAACTGAGGTTACAGTGAGAATTATTTCAATTAAATTTAGGAAGTCTGAACAGAATGTTAATGAGTGATCTTCAGCACACAGGAATGCTTAATATCAGCGATTCCTAAGTCAGAGTCCTGTGTAAATATCAGGAGATCTATAAATTTGTATATAAATTCTTTATTTCAATAACCTAAATATTTAGTTTATTCCACAAAGATGCATATAGCAAATGCTGTGACTGAATTACAGTTCTTGGGATTTAGTTCTCAATATAAATCAGAGAAATTTTCACTTAAAATGTGATGTTTTTGAAGTTTTCTCTAAAGATCTTTTACATGTTAGCAACTTGAAATAACAATAGTTAATATACCTGGTTTATATCTTATTTAAACTGTTTGATGATGAGCTTATCTTAAAAGTTTTCATTTTGTATTTTATGTTGCTTTTTTCTCTGAGAATAATCATTAGGCTTCATCAAACTGAGAAGAGTGATCTACTTATTGCACAGCACATACTTAAGACGTGTTCTCAAAACTGTCCCTTTGGTCACTCATCACACTGGCAGGCCCTGTCTCCTTGACTTCCAGTGTATGGCTCAATACAGTCTTCTTTTAGGCTCTCTTCTACTGCTTTGGAGCTTTCCCATATATCAGAATACTATGTCAGTCCTGTGCAAGGTTAAGGTTGGAGCTAGTGTCAGTCTGTGTCAGCTGCAAGGACCTGATTTATTAGGAGCCTTGAGCACTGAAGCATTTTAGTATCTTGTCCTGAAAATAGCTGTACTTAAAATGTATGTTTATATACATAAAGAAGATTATGATATTGATAAATGTTATTTCATGTGAGTTGAATAATATAATCAATTATATTGTCCTACTTTACAGGATAAAATTTAATTTTTTTTTCAAATAATCATATGATGTTTTATTTTTATTTATTTATTTTTTTTTGGTTTTTTGAGACAGGGTTTCTCTGTGTAGCTTTGAGCCTTTCCTGGATCTTGCTCTGTAGACCAGGCTGGCCTCAAACTCCCAAAGATCCACCTGACTCTGCCTCCCGAGTGCTGGGATTAAAGGCGGGCGCCACCACTGCCCGGCTTCATATGATATTTTAAATATTGCATTTTATTGACAAAAACATGGTAACAAGCTCCTGTTTCTTTCAACTCGCTGAGAAAGCTAAACAACAGTAGGCCAGAGAGGTGACTCTGTATTTAAAAACACATCCTGCCCTCGATCCATGTGTGTCAGCTCCTAACTGTCTATAACTTCAGCTCCCAAGGAATCCTATGCCTGTGGCCTCCTCAAGTACCTGTATATACACATTAACACACACACACACACATACATACACACACACACACCCTGCAAATTTAAAGAAAAGAAACAAAGAAGGCACTTTCCTTAACACATTTACTAAAATTTTTATTGAGTACCTGCTCTGAAAAAAAAAAATCCCTTTTTAGGGTCAAGACATATAGCAGAAAATTAGGCACACAGAGCCTTGTGCTTCAGGGAGGAGATGGAATGTATGGACAAGGAAGCATTTTAAAATACAGATAGGTAAAGATGATTGGTTGTAGAAGGTGCTGTTCCAAAAGAAACCTAAATGATTTGCACACTTGACATAGCTGGAGAAATATTTTGTAGAGCTGAATTTGCATTAAATATCATGAATTTGGCTATTACCTCTTTGTACAATATACAACAAGAGAAAAATGTTTCTAGGTACCTAAATAAATGCATACATCATCAGAGAACTGCTGAAAGGCTTAGGCGGTTATCTGGAGGGAGTGGAAGTAATGTCAGAAGAGTGAAGGAGCCCGAGCTCATATTAAACTCATGAAACTGCACTCAGGATGAAATGGAGTTACATAGCATTGGTTAATTTAGGAGATTCTAATGCAAAACAAGTTAAATAACGACACGTGAATTCATTATGTTTTGAAATTGCTGATATTCCAATTTCATTTTTAATGACACAGAAACTGATTTGAAAGTATTGGTTATTTTTTTTTAATTGAAGCTCATAGTTCTGTGAGAAGATAGTACCACAAATTTCTGTAATGACACAAGAATTCCTAATTTTCTACAACAAAGAAAATATGCCCTTGAAATGCCCTTTAGGTGTGATGTGATTTAATGAACATACATGATTGGCTAATCTCCACAGGCTAAGTAAACTGAACATGGTGACTCAGGCCTGCAAAGCACACACCTTGCTGGAGGTTGAGAATGAAGGTGGGAATCCAAACAGCTTGGAGGTCATTTGACATCCTGAACCTTGGTGGTTTGGGACAGATTAGTTTAAAGATGAATGATACAGTTTGAGATGTTTGACATCATAGTCTGGGGCATGGGTAAATGCTTCATGATATATTTGAAGGATGCTCAAACCACAAACATTTGTGGAGACATGATTCTCAAACTTCCTCTAAACAAAGAGCATTCTATGTCAAAAAAAAAAATGAGTAGTTTATACATCAGCTCCGGAACAGAATGACATTTTTATCAGTGTTTAGATTTCTGACCCATGCTACCTGAGGACTGAAGGCTTAGAAAAATGTCTCACTCCTTTTCAGTGGAAGTGATTCTTGCAGCTATTATATCTGACAGGAAGAGTAACTCTGAGACTACTAGCTTTAGAACTTCAGACAAGGCTTGACAAAAATACCGAGCAGCATCTTCAGCTAGCTTTTGCTCACAGGTTCTGATGCCAATGCTGCTGTAATTGCATTATGATGGGCAAATTCCTTATAGTGAGCTGGAGACCCTGCCTCCAGGAAGACTGCACCACTCTCCCTGCACACAACATCCACAGCCCTCCTTGAAGTGTGTCATCCTGTCCACACAACACAGCATTGCAGCATGTGTTGTCGTCAATACACCATAGATTTGAATGTTGAATAGCAGATTCAAGACATCCAAGGGGCCAGAACTAGGAGACAGAAAAGTACCCTAGAGAAGAAGACAAACGCTCTGGTCATCCTTTATTAGAATGACCAGGATAGTTTATAAATTCACAATCAGCATCAGAGTGCAGACCTGAAAATTCTTTACAATTCTTTTTTTTTTTTAGATTTATTTATTACATATACAGTGTTCTGCCTGCATGTATCCTTGAAGTCCCGATGATGGCACCAGATGTCATTACAGATGGCTGTGAGCTACCATGTGATTGCAGGGAATTGAACTCAGGACCTCTGGAACAGCAGCCACTGCTCTTAACCCCTGAGCCATCTCTCCAGCACCTCTTTACAATTCTTGTGTCCTCAACTCTGACACTTCCTTGAAAGTTTTCTTAATTATTTGAACTAAGAAGTAGGCAATTTTTGCTGCTTAGCCCAATTGTCATCAGAGATGGTTTCACCCAGCAACGGATGGAAACAGATGCAGAGACTCACAGACAAACATTAGGCAGACCTCAGGGAATCCTTTGGAAGAAAGGGAGGAAGGATTATGGGAGCCAGAGGAGTCAAGGGCACCACAAGAAAACCCACAGAATCAACTAAAATGGGCTCACAGGGGCTCACAGAGACTGAACCACCAACCAGGTAGCTTGATGGGACTGACCTAGGCCCTGCATATATGTCAGAGTTGTGTAGCTTGGTCTTCTTGTGTGACTCCTAACAGTAGGAGCAGGTGCTGTCTCTAACTATGTTACTTGCTTTTGGAACTCTTTCCTCCTACAGGGTTGCCATGTCTATCTTTAATAGGACAGGGAGCATAATGCTGCCTGGGGGACCAGCCTCTAGGAAGCACACAAGGCACGAAGGGAAAATCCACAGTGTTGGCCTGTACTGGACTTTTCTATCTGAGGGAGTTAGGAAAAAGACACTCACCCATTCTCTTGATAGTTCTCTTCTTTATTCATCAGCCTCTTCTGATGGATTGACTGGGCTGGATCCAGCTGCTTGGGTTTGGCTGCCTTTACTTTGGGTGAACAGCCGTACAAAAGTGTATTTACAGATTGTTGCATGAAGAATTTACTCATACCAAGGTCCCTAACCTTAATTTACATGCCTTACTGTAAAGGACCATCACTTGCTCCCATGACTCTAGTCCTCCATTCAGCATTGTGTGCAATACACAATAATATAAAAGCCCCAGGTGTGCCTGAGGTGTCTTGTGACCAAGGTTATGGGATGGCCAAAAGCCTCCCTCAGCAAAAACAATCATTGTTTTCTACAAGGAATCTTCAAAGTCAAGGTACTTTTTAAAAACACGTGTCCATGCTAATCTCTATACCTTACAGTGATTTTGCTAAATTCCCCCAGAGTACAGGTGACATGACTTTCATCTCCCTACATGATTAAAAAAAAAAAAAAACTCATCCCAATACCCCATATATACTTACATCTAAGTAACTTATTGTGGGTCAGCAGAACATGAGCAGACAGAAAGCATCTTTTCACAGCCAACTTCCTTGCTGGCAGGCCACACACCAAGGCTACCAAGAAAAAATTTTACTGTCTATCTTGAAAGTTAATCTTACAAGGAATCCTAAAGGAATCACAAACCTAAACTTTTGTACATAAAAGACAATCAGTCATCTGTACTTTAGATTCTCAGGGTGCATACCTATTTATCAATAGCCTCTTGTATCAGGAGATGGGGGGGCAGGAATGGGTACAAGGAGTTGTTTATCACCTTTGATCAACAACCGACCTTAACATTGGACACTTTGTATTTTTAACCTCAGTCATCTGTCCTTATTGACATTAGATTGTTTTCTGTATTTTTTTGAAGTTATTGTCAAAACATCAAAACTGATCTAAACTGAAGTTATTACAAGGCTTTGTTTCAGCCAATGATGCACACTGAGACCTGCAACTGTGTCTTTTTAGCATTAAGAGAATTGGGGCCATCCTGGTTTCCAGAGAATTCAATTGTTCTCCTAATCATTGACCTGAGCCGTGATTTAAATATATATATTTATATCCTTGGTGAAATATATATCCTTGTATATACTTTTATTCATTAAGGCTTTAAATAAGCTAATATTATCAATTGGACAGTACAGATTAGGGAGGAAGTCATCTTCATGATAATTCACAGGTAATTCGATGTTTCCATAAGATAAACACATTGTCTTTCAGGCAGTGGAGAATTTCCCCACACCCAATTCAACTATGCCAGATATCAGAGAGAGATAGCACCAGTAAACATGCAAAGGCACAGCAGAAGCAAAAGAAATTCTGGGGTCTGTGGTCTCAGGGACCTTGCCTACCCAAGAATTATCCACCAGGGGGTTGCCTCCTGGTAGACCAACACCCTGAACCTCAATTGTCACCTGCTGTCCCCACCCCACCCCACCCCCAACATGGCTACTGGCAGAGATGCCTAGTCTTACTGAAAATTGATATACCATGGTTGGCTGATATACATGGGAATCCTGCTCTTTTTTGAAGAGAAAGGAGGAGGAGTGTATGGGGGTGGGTGGGAGAGGGGAGGTTGGAAAGATAAAATGGGAGGAGAGGAGAGAGGGAGGGGAAACTGATCAGGCTGGAAAAAACAATTAATTAATTAAAATGTAAGCAATTTGGTCAGTTACATAAGGGGAAAATAAAATAATTAGACTTTGTTTATTATGAAAGTGTCCTTTAAACTAAAGAATTATGTATTTATTGAGCATTCAACATCAGAAAGTGCCAAGTCAATGAATTTGCTATTGTCTATGACTTTATCATTTACCTTGAGTATTTATTCTTTCTCAATGTCATTTGGTAGATCTCAATACCATTGTTTTAGATGTCCTGGGAAATCTAGTTGACCTGGTCACAGTGAAAAGCAACTAGTGGTAGACTAGCATGCTTTGTTGTTAATTTACATATTGTATCCATGAGTAGGATCTCTCATCTCCCATCAAACCAGTAATCTTTCTACAGTTGAAAGCCTTCATCTCTTTGATGTAATTTGTGTTTCTCCACACACTTCTATGTACATATAATAAGTAACCATTGAAGATAAAGTACTGGATTACCTAGGGCTGTAAGTCTTCAAGAGATGACTCTCATTCTATATTACAATGGCTTCTCTTCCCCATTCCATTTAATTTTGGTCTTGAGTAACTATTCCACCTTTGACTGGTACTAAGCAATTCTCTGTTAATGATAATTGATTTTCAGGGTTTTTTATTTGTTTTATTTTTTTTAAATTTTATTCTGTCTTATTGTGGAATGATGGGGATCAGGTTTTATTTGAATATTCTATTAAACATAAACTCAGTTGCTACTATCTTGTCAAGAAAAAAATAAGCCAATTTCTTGTAGTTGATTTTTTCCCTAAAATCATCAAACTGTACTTTGTGGGTCTGAAGAGGTGGCTCAGTGTTTAAAAGCAAGTATTTCTGTTTCAGAGGATTCAAATTTGGTTCCCAGCACCCAGGTCAGGTGGCTCATACCTGCTTGTAACTGCAGTTCCAGGGTGTGTGATATCCTTTTCTTTACTTTGCATGTGTAAAATTTTATAGATGTGTATAAACTACCACTTCATTCCCCCATATACATATGGACTAAAATATTGAGTTAAATTAAGAATATGTACCTTGCTATTTATAAATAAAATTTATATAATCCCAGCATTGAAAGAGAATTAACATTGGACCCCAAAGGGTATCATATTTTAAATATCTTATTTTGTATCATAATTTAAAATCTGTCAATGTGAACTTGAGAGGGTACTTAAGTATTTATAGTGCTTACATTTTGTCATCTGTAAAAATTGCCTTTACATCGTGAAATTGAGCTAAGGACAAATGGGATGCCACACAAAACACTGCTGCTGTTACCTCTTACCAGAATAGGGGGGTATGAAGTCCCCTGGGAATTAAAATTAAATCTGCCCAAGGCTTTCTAACCAATGGAAAATAACTCTCAAAAACAAATGAAGGTAATTTGGTGCAGATCTAGTAATGAACTGAAGATTCAGGGAAGGCAGTCTTGGCTTTAATCCCAATGTCTGTTCATTCTTCCTTCTCCAAAGTCCCAGCTACATGGGTCCAATTCTGCTTACATGAATGTGTCATGCTTCCACCCTGTTAATGCAACACTAGCTACTAAGAAGTCTCCAGGCACTGTGGAAAATAATGATGTGTATTTCCAGTATAGCATGTGCCTACCTATTTACCAGTTTCAGAGTGGACAAAAAGAGAATATCTTTTCAAAGAAAAAGGGAGTGAGTCACAGTGGACTGGGTATAAAGTACACGGAAGACAAGGGCCCTGTCAGGTCACCCTGCATTTCTCCTCGGCTTTACATTAAAGTGGAAAAATATGAAAATTTTACTGAATGGTTGGAAAGCCAATTAACTCATTTTTTACAAAAGCCTTCTTATCACATTACTTTTTGTATAATTCTAAAAGTTGAACTGGCAAGATTTCAGCAACTCGTTTCTTTAAAATGCAGATTGGCCCTGCATCCTTTAGACCGTGGACACTGAAAATAGGCCATGGCACCTGCCGTGCAGACAGGAGAGCAGCTCTAGCTCTGGAGAGATCTGACTGTTGCTGTGTTTGAGTGTTTCCACACATGCTGACTTCCAAAACCAAAAGAAGCAATTTGTTCATTGAGTGCCATTGGCAAAGTGCCCAGTGATTGGTCTTTCTGTTTTTAAAAACATAACTTTTGTGTGGGCAGATGTGCCACATGTGCATGTAGATATCAGAGGACAACTAAGTGAAGTCAATTCTCCTTCCACCTTTAAGTGGATTCCAGAGTTTGAACTTGGATGCTCAGGAATGTATGTTGAGTGTCTTTATCCCAATGAGACATATAAGCTGGCCCTAGTGGCTTTTTTAAAATTTATTAGTATATTCCTTAAAGTAGCATTACTGAAAATTTATAACATGTGTGAAACAGCTACTCACCAACCCCTAGAGTTTTCTTGAGTGAAAGTAGCAGGAAATATTAGATAGAAGGATTTAGATTGTGGAGATAAACAGATAGAAAATACAGAATAGCCTCAAGAGGGCCTGGAACTTATTCCAATGGGCCCTAACTGTCTGCCCTTGGGTATTTATAGAAACACCAAGGGGTGGAGCAAAAGACAGCACAGCCAAGTGCAGACCATCTCAGATACCTGCACTCAGGCCCATGGTCCAATCATCCCCTCTATGCAGACCTGCTGGGTAAAGTGACTAGGAACCTGAAAATGGGCTCCCATAAACATGCCTAAGTCATTCATTTTGAATTCCATTATGTATAAATTTGTCATTGGTTCGTGAATATTCCTGAGATATTAAGTAATTATTAAATATGAATTTCTAGAATGATGTACAAAAATAAAGTTGAATTTAGTTTGAACATGTGTTCAGTGCAAATTTCCATTTTCCTATCTTATGTCTTCAATCTTTAAGAAACCAGGATTTGTACATTGAATTTCTATATTTTGGACTTTTGAATTGTGAATAAAACAATGGGTCAGCAATTCTGCAAAACAGAACTGCACAGATTAAAAACAGCAAAAAAGCAATCACATTCATCTTCTTCTGCTTCATTAATTACCTCACTTGCAGTAACTTCTTCATAATTTTGAACATCAGATACAATACATATTTTAGTCTGTGTATTGTATGATGAAATCTGTGGCAGGGGACTTAAATAATATAAATTTATTTCTGTTGTTCCTAGTACCTGGGAAAAGCAAGATTAATTCAGTATGCAGAGGGACCACACTACAAGCTGGCACTTTGAGCCTAAACCCACTGTGCCAGAGAAAGAAGGGCTGTCTTTATATGGAAGGCAGGAAGAAAAGCTTAGATGCTGTGTGAGCTATTTTCTATAAAACATTCATTGTGTCCTAAAAACTTCACTTCCTAATATGACCACATCCTTAAATTTTGGCTTATGAATTTTGAAATGGATACAAACTTTAAATATATATATATATATATATATATATATATATATATATAGTGAAGATTATTCTTCATGCTGTTGGGATAAATAGAGGATATTTGATTGTCAGGAACATAGAAAAAGCACAATGTTAGCTTATCACTGAGCTATCACAGTGAAATTAATAAATTAGAATTTTATAAAAATCCTGTACCCTTTTTCCCTACTGAGTAAAACAAATAGTATAACTAAACATAAAAAATAAAAATTCATAAACACACTGCATTCATTCTTCTGTATTAACTATCTTTCCACCACAGTAACAAATTTCCTTGGAGAAGTAAGACTCAAGGAGGGGAAGCATCCTTTGGCTCATGGTTTTAGAGTGTCTAGTCAATAGTCTTGCATCCCAGTTGCTTTTGGACCTGTCACAGTGCAGTGCATCATTGGAGAAGTGTGTAACAAAAGAAACTATCAAACCTGTTCATACAGGAAGCAAAGAGAATGAGGAAGTAGTCAGTGCCATTGTGTACCCTTTATAAGCATGGCCTAAATGACCTGCAACTGATATGGAAGACTGAACTTAAAACTAACAGGAGCATCCCACCATAAGTGACAAGCTTTATTTGCAGAGCTGCAGACTGATCAGAATTCCTGAGGAATTATGAGAATCAGAAGGCTAAAAACCTCAATTATCAAAATTATGACACTAACTGCTTTCTATTGCCTCCCCTACTGTGTACCCCAATGCCCATGATCAGGTTTACCAGGCAAATTTGAAGCTCATAGTTTTGGAGTTCATGACAAGCACCAACTGTTTATTTCCACATGGGTCAGGGTGACTGGATTTAGCATTTGTTTTTAAGTGACTTAAAGACAGGAAGAGAGGCAGAGATTGGATGGTAACCAGCTCCATTAGGAGTGAGTTGTTGGGGTTTCCCATTTCTTGTGTGAAATGGTTTGGAGTGATAGTGAGTCTGTGTACATGACTGTGTAGGTTCCTGCAGCTGGTGTCAGGGGATTGGAGGAACAACTGAAAGATATCAGCATCAAGGTATAAATAGGATGATAACAATAAATTGAAATCAGCTAAGGTAAGAGAAAAAAATTGAATAAAATAATAATCAGACTTCAGAGGATATGAACAAATTGATAGCAGCTTAACAAGATGATGAGATATTTAGAGAAAGTCCCTTAACTGAAGGTTTGAGTACACAGTAGAAAGCTAGAAAATGCTGACACTCATAGTTCAAGACCCCATCATTAGTGGAGAAAAGACTAATTAAGAATCAGCAGCAAGATTTACAACTCAAATGCTGTCTAATTCATATGCTAGATTTGCAACCTAAAAGATATTGTTAAGATTTATTTATTATTTTATTATTTTTTAATTTAATTTAATTTTATATATCAGCCACGGATTCCCTTGTCCTTCCCCCTCCCCCCCCTTCCCCCCGGCCCACCCCTCATTCCCATCTCCTCCAGGGCAAAGATTCCGCTGGGGATTGAATTCAACCTGTTAGATTCAGTCCAGGCAGTTCCAGTCCCCTCCTCCGAGGCGAAGGTAAGTGTCCCTGCATAAGCCTCAGGTTCCAAACAGCCAGCTCATGCACTGAGGACAGGTCCTGGTCCCACTGCCTGGATGCCTCCCAAACAGTTCAAGCAAATCAACTGTCTCACTTATCCAGAGGGCCTGATCCAGTTGGGGGCTCCTTAGCTATTGGTTCATAGTTCATGTGTTTCCATTCATTTGGCTATTTGTCCCCGTGCTTTTTCCAACCTTGGTCTCAACAATTCTTAGTCATACAAGCCCTGCTCTTTCTCACCAATTGGACTCCTGGAGCTCCACCTGGGGCCTGGCCATGGATCTCTGCATCCAGTTCCCTCAGTCATTGGATGAGGTTTCTAGTTTGACAATTAGGGTGTTTGGCCATCCTATCACCAGAGTAGGTCAGTTCGGGCAACCTCTCGACCATTGTCAGTAGTCTATTGTAGAGGTATCTTTGTGGATTACTGTGGACCTCTTTAGCACTTTGCTTCTGCCTATTCCCATGTGGTCTTCATTTATTATGGTCTCTTATTCCTTGTTCTCCCTCTCTGTTCTTGATCCAGCTGGGATCTCCTACTCCCCTAAGCTCTCTTTCCCTTGACCCTTGCCCTTCATTACCCACACTCATGTCCAGGTTGTTCATATAAATCTCATCCATTTCTCTGTCATTGGGCAATCCCTGTGTCTTTCTTGGGGTCCTGTTTACTAGGTAGCCTCCCTGGAGTTGTGAGGAGCAGGCTAGTCATCTTTGTTTTATATCTAGTATCCTTCTATGAGTGATTACATACCATGTTTATCTTTCTGAGTCTGGCTTACCTCACTCAGGATGATTTTTTTCTAGATCCATCCATTTGCCTGCAAACCTCATGATGTCATTGTTTTTCTCTGCTGAGTAGTATTCCATTGTGTATATGTACCACATTTTATTCATCCATTCTTCAGTTGAAGGGCATCTAGGTTGTTTCCAGGTTCTGGCTATTACAAACAATGCTGATATGAACATAGCTGAGCAAGTGCTCTTGTGGTATGATTGAGCATTTTTGGGTATATGCCCAAGAGTGGTATAGCTGGTTCTTGGGGGAGATTGATTCCCAATTTTCTAAGATAGCGCCATATTGATTTCCAAAGTGGTTGTACAAGCTTACATTCCCACCAGCAGTGGAGGAGAGTTCCCCTAGCTCCACATCCTCTCCAGCATAAGCTGTCTTCAGTGTTTTTGATCTTAGCCATTCTGACAGGTATAAGGTGGTATCTCAGAGTCGTTTTGATTTGCATTTCCCTGATGATTAGGGATATTGAACAATTCCTTAAATGTCTTTCAGCAATTTGAGCTTCTTCTGTTGAGAATTCTATAGCCCATTTCTTTCTTTTTTTTTTTTTAGTTTTTTTCTTTTATTTTACAATACTATAGCCCATTTTTTAATTGGACTGTTGAGCATTTTGATGTCTAATTTCTTGAGTTCTTTATATATTCTGGATATCAGTCCTCTGTCACATGTGGGGTTGGTGAAGATCTTTTCCCATTCTGTAGGCTGTCGCTTTGCCTTGTTGACCGTATCCTTTGCTCTACAAAAGCTTCTCCGTTTTAAGAGGTCCCATTGATTGATTGTTTCTCTCAGTGTCTGTGCTACTGGTGTTATATTTAGGAAGTGATCTCCTATGCCAATGCGTTCAAGACTACTTCCTGCTTTCTCTTCTATCAGGTTCAGAGTAACTGGATTTATGTTGAGGTCTTTGATCCACTTGGTCTTAAGTTTTGTGCACGGTGACAGATATGGATCTATTTGCAGCCTTCTACACGTTGATATCCAGTTATGCCAGCATCATTTGTTGAAGATGCTTTCTTTTTCCCATTGTACACTTTTGGCTTCTTTGTCAAAAATCATATGTTCATAGGTGTGCAGATTAATGTCAGCATCTTCAGTTCGATTCCATTGGTCTGTGAAGAATAGTGTTGGTAATTTGATGGGGATTGCATTGAATCTGTAGATTGCATTTGGTAAGATTGCCATTTTTTACTATGTTAACCTTGCCTATCTATGAGCATGGGAGATCTTTCCATTTTCTGACCTCTTCTTCAATTTCTTTTTTCAGGGACTTAAAATTCTTGTCATATAGGTCCTCCACTTGCTTACTTAGTGTTACCCCAAGGTATTTTATATCATTTGTGTTTATTGCAAAGGGTGATGTATCTCTGATTTCCTTCTCAAACTGTTTGTCAATTGTATATAGGAGAGCTACTGATTTTTTTGAATTGATCTTTTGTCTTGCTATGTTGGTGAAGGTGTTTATAAGCTGTATCAGTTCCTTGATTAAATCTTTGGGGTCACTCAAGTATACTATCATGTCATCTACAAATAAGGAAACTTGAATTCTTACTTTCCACCTTGTATCCCCTTAATCTCCTTATGTTGTCTTATTGCTCTGGCTAGAAATTCAAGTACTATATTGAATAAGTATGGGGAGAGAGGACAGCCTTGCCTTGTTCCTGATTTTAGTGGAATTGCTTTGAGTTTCTCTCCATTTAATTTGATGTTGGCTGTTGGCTTGCTGTAAATAGCCTTTATTATGTTTAGGTATTTTCCCTGTATTCCTGATCTCTCCAAGACCTTTATCATGAAGGGGTGTTGGATTTTGTCAAATGCCTTTTCTGCATCTAGTGAGATGATCATGTGGTTTTTTTTCTTTGTGTTTGTTTATATGTTGTATTACATTGACGGACTTTCGTATGTTGAACCACCCTTGCATCCCTGGGATGAAGCCTACTTGATCATGGTGGATAATTGTTTTGATGTGTTCTAGGAGTCTGTTTGCCAGTATTTTATTGAGTATTTTTGCATCAATGTTCATGAGGGAGATCGGTCTGTAGTTATCTTTCTTTGTTATATCCTTGTTTCATCAGGAATCAGGGTAATTGTAGCCCCATAGAAGGAGTTTGGTAATGTTCCTTCTGTTTCTATTATGTGGAACAATTTAAAAAGTATTGGTGTTAACTCTTCTTTGAAGATCTGGTAGAATTTTGTGCTGAAACTGTCTGGTGCTGGGCTTTATTTTGGTTGGGAGATTTTTAATGACCGATTCTATTTCCTTAGGGGTTATTTGACAATTTAAATAGTTTATCTGGTCTTGATTTAACTTAGATATGTGGTACCTATCCAGAAAATTATCCATTTCTTTTAGTTTTTCCAGTTTTGTGGAGTAGAGGTTTTTGAAGTATGACCTGATGATTCTGTGGATTTCTTCAATATCTGTTGTTATGTCCTCCTTTTCATTTCTAATTTTGTTAATTTGGATGCTCTCTCTCTGTCTTTTGGTTAATTTGGATAAGAACTTGCCTATCTTGTTTATTTTCTCAAAGAACCAACTCTTTGTTTCATTAATTTTTTATATTGTTCTCTTTGTTTCTATTTTATTGATTTCAGTTCTCAATTTGATAATTTCCTGGCATCTAGTCTTCCTGGGAGACTTTGCTTCTTCTTGTTCTAGAGCTTTCAGGTATGCTGTTAAGTCACTAGTGTGAGATTTCTCCAACATCTATATATGGGCATTTAGTACTATGAATATCTCTCTTAGCACTGCTTTCATAGTGTCCCATAAGTTTGGGTATGTGGTGTCTTCATTTTTGTTGATGTCTAGAAAGTCTTAATTTCTTTCTTTATTTCTTCCTTCACCCATTGGTGATTTAGTTGAGCATTATTCAGTTTCCATGAGATTATATGTTTTCTGTAGTTTTTGTTGTTTTTGAAATCTACCTTTAAACCATGGTGGTCTGATAGAATGCAGGAGGTTATTCCAATTTTTTTGTATCTATTGAGATTTGCTTTGTGGCCAAGTATGTGGTAGATTTTAGAGAAGATTCCATGGGGTCTTTTTTGTTAGGATGGAATGTTCTGTAGATATTAAGTCCATTTGAGTCATAACATCAATTAAGTTCTTTATTTCTCTGTTAAGTTTTGATTTGGCTGATCTGTCCAGTGGTGAAAGGGGGCGTTGAAGTCTCCCACTATTAATGTGTGAAGTTTTATATGTGGTTTAAGCTTTAATAATGTTTCTTTTACATATGTGGGTGCCCTTGTGTTTGGGGCATAAATGTTCAGATTTGAAACTTCATCTTGGTGGATCTTTCCTGTGATGAGGATGTAATGCCCTTCTTGATCTCTTTTGATTGATTTTAGATTAAGGTATATTTTTGCTGGATATTAGGATGGCTACACCCACTTGCTTCTTAAGACCATTTGATTGGAAAGTCTTTTCCCAGCCTTTTTTTCTTAGGTAGTGTCTGCCTTTGAATTTTAGATATGTTTCTTTTATGCAGCAGAAAGATGGGTCCTGCTTTCATATCCATTTTGTAAGCCTGTGTCTTTTTATAAGTGAATTAAGGCCATTGATATTAATGGATATTATTGACCAGTGATTGTTCATTCCTGTTATTTTTTGGTGGTAGTGTGTGTGTGTACTTCTCTTCTTTGGGGTTTACTGCTGTGGCTTTATCTATTGCCTGTGTTTTCGAGGGTGTGTCTGACTTCCTTAGGTTGGAATTTTCCTTCTAGTGCTTTCTGTAGGGCTGGGTTTGTGGATAAGTATTGTTTAAATCTGGCTTTGTCTTGGAATGTCTTGTCCCTTCCATCTATGATGATTGAACGTTTTGCTGGGTATAATAGTCTAGGCGGGCATCCATGGTCTCTTAGTGTCTGCATTACATTAGTCTAGGTCCTTCTGGCTTTCAAAGTCTCCATTGAGAAATCGGGTGTTATCCTAATGGGTTTGCCTTTATAGGTCACTTGGCCTTTTACTTGGCTGCTCTTAATATTCTTTCTTTATTCTGTATGTTTAGTTGTTTAATTATTATGTGACGAGAGGACAGTTTTTGGGGGGTCTAATCTGTTTGGTATTCTAAAGGCTTCTTGTATCTTCATAGGTATTTTCTTCTTTCAGTTGGGAAAGTTTTCTTCTATGATCTTGTTGAATATATTTTCTGTGCCTTTGAATTGGTATTCTTCTCCTTCCTCTATCCTTATTATTCGTAAGTTTGGTCTTTTCATGGTGTCCCAAATATCTTGGACATTTTGGGTCATGACTTTGTTGGCTTTAGTGTTTTCTTTGACTGACTAATCTATTTCTTCTACTGTATCTTCAACGCCAGAGATCCTCTCTTCCATCTCTTGCATTCTGTTCGTTATACTTGCATCTGAAGTTCCCGATCATTTACTCAGATTTTCTATTTCCAACATTCCCTCTGTTTGTGTTCTTCATTTTTTCTATTTCCCTTTTCAGGTCTGGGACTGTTTCCTTCATGTGTTTCATTGCTTTTTTTCATGATTTTTTTCAGGGATTTATTGTTTTCTTCTGCTTTATTTGTCCCTTCCTCTAGTTTTTTATAGAGTTCTTCCCATTTTTTGTTTGTCTTTTCCTTGATTTCATTTTTGATTTCTTCTATATAAGCCTCTACCCTACTTATGATGTTATTCATAACCTCCACTGGAAAAGAACAGATACAGTTTTTGTAGAAAGTTAGCATCCAGTTTAAAAAGAGCCATAGTAACGACATACTGCTCCCAGTGATACTTGCAGCGGGTAGAAGTGTGAGCAGTCATTTCAGCACCAGAGCAATGAGCTCTGGGATAAAACACTGGCTTAAGAACAGCAGAAATTGGGTAGCACGGCCTGTCCACCATCACGTCTTAAAACACATTCAAGTGGAGTTAAAAGGACTGAAAACTGCACTTTCTCCATCAAATGTTTCTTCTGTAGTTTCTGGAAGACTTGTCTCAAGTAGAATCTCTGTAACACAGTGGTCAAAATAGTCATGAGAGTACCAGTTGATGCAATTTCTAGGTTTTGTGAACAGCATGGTCAATCTCATAACTACCAACCTTATTCCTTCTGCCCAGTTATTTGTAAATACATGACAAGGGTGGAAAGTCTCTAGCAACATGACAGCAATGACCAGGAGCTATAACTAGAGAGATACAAATGGCTTTCAATTTTTCAAAAACAGTAAATGGACTAGAAGTCTTGATGCTAACTACATATATGCTTCACTTTGTGATGGCTGATGAGATGAGAGGCCTGATTCAAAGTATAATTAGGTATGGGAAAAAACGTGGGAAAATAGGAAAATTCTATTTCATGAACTCTATACATTTTGTTACAAGGTAGTAATTTTTTTTAAGCAAGAGGAAATTTGCTTTTCTTATCTTATCTCAAGATTCATAATCTTCCATCAGTTGGTGTTTTAAAAACACATGACACACTGTTTTGTAGATAGATGTTTATTTTTTCAAAGTCACATAATCACTGTTTAGAAGAAAACTGGTTGTGTACATTTTAGTTTAGATGGAGTTGATTAACTTTGCCACATTGTGTTGTACTAATATTTCCCTAAACAATCTGTTCTCTGGGAATCCCAGATACATAGGTTCTCATAGATTTAAATTAAATATGCAGTGGGGTCTTGGGGACTTTGGGATGTTTTTCTTGTTTAATATGTATACAAAGAAAAACTCAGTAAGTCACATTGGTAGATAAAAATGACAAAGTAAGTCACTATGTCTCAAGGTTCATTATGCATTTTGTGCACACAGATACTATGAACTTTTTCCTGAATTTAAGGAATGTGGAGATTTTATTATTTTAAATATTTTAAACAATATTCAATTTTTAAAAGTAGACAGGGTAAGGGAAACTGCAATCATCCAGGCAAGATGCATTCAGGTAAACGTTACTGAAGAATTGAAGTGTCCTTGAGACGAAGAAATATTTAAAGACATTAATAATGAAAACATAATTCAATTTTTCCAAAGCTGAGTTCCCACCTTTTATTAAGTGCTCCCAAAGGTAAACAACAACTCTCTTTGGCATGAATGGACATTTTTGCTCTATTGTGATAGCCTGCATGGAGGTAGCAATGTCCACATTTTTTCTCCTAACACAATTCATTCAGGCTGTCTCACAGGTAGCTCCCATGATATCTTGTGCCCAAATCTTTGTTGAGGGGACACATAACCACATCCCTAGATATGATTGAATTAGCAATTAACATTAGCACTATTCATACCCAGATACTGTCCAAACCATGTTTGAGTTAAAACAATGAAAAAAATCAATGTGAACATTCTAGCTCACTTTAGTTATGTTGGCTTTTAGACTGGCTATTCTAATTTTTTTCAGTTAGCTTTGTCGGAATTATACCAAGTTTGTTTACCAAGTTAGAAAAATTTCAATTGAGTGATTTTTATTTTTGCTTAGATGCAGCAGCCAGCCTTAAACTGACTCAAGCCATGATAATGACTTTGCTGCTTCATGTTGGAGGATGAAAGACACACAGTTTCTCATTTCATGTTATTGAATACCAATACATCATGTAATCATAAGTTTGTGTGAACAAAGCAAAAAATCAAACCTTTTCAAATTCTACTCACAGAGTACAATCTTCCTCTATAAACACTAGTTTTATTAAGATTAAGTCATGTTGAGTTTGTAGAATAGTCAAGCCCTTATGTATTTTTAAAATATCCCTTTGCATGGTGCATACTGTCTGACTTGATCACATTTGTATTTTATTTTATTTTATTTTATTTTATTTTATTTTATTTTATTTTATTTCTTCTCTTTTGGAAAAGATGTCACTTTTCCTTCGGTTTGAAAAGGCAGCTGGTGGCAGTGTGTTCTGAGCACCATCAACATGTTGTAGAACATTTATTTTCCTCTAAATTTACCATCAATATGTTTTAGAACAAATCTGTGAGAATTTATTTTGGAAATAGTTAAGACATAATCATCAAGTAGAATTCTTTTGAATGAGAGTGGGACCTCTAGGAAACAGAAGAGAAGAGAATTTTATATAAGAGTTTGATATTTTTTCATAAATCATATCAAACAAAGTTTCATAACAATAGTTGTATTGTCAGTCATTGGAGTGACTTTTATCAAAACTATTTTTCTAATAAGTATGTATGAAAACATTCTATGCAATTTATAGTTTTTTTTTTGAGCATATGAGTGTTTTGTCTGCACGTATATTTGTGTACCACATCTGTGCCTGGTTCCAGTAGAGGCCAGAAGAAGGTATTGAATTCCCTGGAACTGGAGTTATATGTTATAGGCCACCATATGACCAGGTCCTTTGTAAGAGCAGAAAGTATTCTTTGCCTCTCAGCCATCTATCTAGCCTCTCTTATAAATTATAAACACCTTATCTCAAATTTACCTCTGTTTGGCTTATGCTTAGAATTGACCAAATGCTATTTATACAAAACTGTTTGATTCAAGTGTAAGATAGTCCTTGTTGCTTTCATGAAATGTTCTTTCTTTGGAAAAAGCAAAGATCAAATCCACCAGCTTCAGGACCAAATAGAGTCTTGATTTGTTCATCTACCTCATCTTTGGATGGAGTTCAGAGGAGTTGAAAGTTGAAAGAGGGTAGACACGGATCAGTGAGACCATTAGATGTTCGCCTATATTTCACTGTGATGGGACTCATGGAGATCCACTTAGTTCAAAGAATGAGACTTGGGTACTGCTCTAGGAATATAGGTCCAGGGCAGCTTTACAGCCAGTGGGGTCTCAATAATGTGGTCATTCCAGAATTCTGTGGACTATGTCAGCACCCAGCACCTATTACAGATGTGCTGTCATCCACCAGAGAGAAGCCAAACCTGGATCCCTACAGTAAGGTGGTTAGCCAGACTATCTGAAATAACCATGGAACTCCACATTCAATGAGAGATTCTACCTCAGTAAATCGAGTGGAGAGCTCATGAGGAATATATGCAACATCAATATCTGGTCTCTACATGCCCACATGTGTATGCACTCACACTCATGAGAACACACATACACATAGGCATTCAAACCAAACATACACATACTCACATACACAACTTCACTAGTTTACAAAATTATTTAAATTCACAAATTGAAATTAAATGCAAGCTCTTATGTTAGTGATGGTGTCACCAGGCAGATTGACATCCAACGAACAGGCTGGCAAACCAACGATTGTTTCTATTTATATTCTATATCTTCAAATGACTTTCATACTATCAGAGGCAATCTTAATATTGACATGGTGTTGTAGAATGTATGGGAACTCATAATTTGCATTCACTCTTGAGTTGAGGTGTTCTGACTCTGTATCGCCAGTAACTAAGGAGGCCGTGATTATTTTATCACTGCATAATTGAGGAACTGGGGACCTGGGATGTGAAATGTATTCTGACAGGTAAAATGGAAAGTTCTGAGAAATATATATGAAATAAGAATTTAAAATGAGGGGCATATTCATAAGTACTCTCATTCCCTTCTTAATAATTACGCACTGTCAGGAAATTACCTCCCACAGGATCTCTAAGGCATATGAATTATATCCTGCATCTCATCTCCAAAGCTTATTTTCAATATGTCATTTTAATACTGAGTTGAAGAAGTTTAGAATTTAGTGTGGGAATTAGTCACTAAAATCTGTTCACAGTGACATTTTGACCCCAGGATTCACACAATACTTTTGAGGATAAGAGAAGACAGGATAAGGGTTGAAACTGACACCAACAGAAGAATGTAACTGAAATAATGCTGCACTTCAGTAAGCTTTTTTTTTTTTTTTTTTTTTTTTTTTTTTTTTTTGGTTTTTCGAGACAGGGTTTCTCTGTGTAGCTTTGTGCCTTTCCTGGAACTCACTTGGTAGCCCAGGCTGGCCTCGAACTCACAGAGATCCGCCTGCCTCCGCCTCCCGAGTGCTGGGATTAAAGGCGTGCGCCACCAACGCCCGGCTCAGTAAGCTTTTAAACAAAGGTTTATATTGTCTTTTTAAAAGTGACTACTTCCATTAAATTCATTAGGGAATTCTGGAGAACTACACAGATATAGACATGGCCTTGCAACCCCAAGTAACCAGTCCTGTGTGCTACACACATACAAGAGAACACTGTGGAAAATATTACAGTTGAGGTTAGAGAAAGATGCATTTGAAGAGAAATCAAAAATGAAGATATTGTGGTTGTGCTTTTTAATAAGGCATATTCAGGAAACATCCTGGGAAACTTGCTATCTGTATACATTATTATAGAATAGGAATGAACATATACCTATCCACTCATACACACACAAAGGAGTGGAGATTAAAAGTCTAATAAAATAATTGGTTTAATAAATTTTGATAAAGTAATTATATTTAAAAACCTGGATACATCATAGTACAATTGGTTTAAACTACATTAGTCAGAAAATAGAGGCCAATGGTACAGTTTACCAACCGGAAGAATAAACTTTCTCCTTAGCTTATAAATCACAGTTCAATGTATGTATCCACATGCCAAAGGTCAAATGAGATCATGTTGGACAAACTGAAAGATGGGTACAGTGTATGAACAAGAGAAGCACTAGAGACCGTGGCAGAAAGTGAAGTAGAAACTGCCCTAAATAGTAAACCAGCTAAGCATAGGTTATCATTATGTAGAACTTTACACCGCAATAAGAGAGAAAATCCCTTGTTCTTGTTGATCCAGGCAACACTCATAGGAACAACACACAGAAGTGTCTGGTGAAATATTTAAATACTGGTTATTGCAATGAGGTAGATAGATTAATAGAAAGCATAAAAACTTGGAACTAGAAAGTTAATTCAATAGTTGCAGAGGACCACCCCTGTCCACTTCCCAGTACTGGGAACTCACAATTTTCTGTAACTCCAGTTCTTGGTGAGTAACACCTTGTTCCTGACTCCTCAGGCACTGTGTGCACATGCACATACCCACACACAGACACTGAGACAGAAGGCAAACAGACAGACAGACATACATACACACACACAAATCTAAAGATTTATTAAAACTTATTAAAAATGTGAAATCACACATGAGAAATACAAACTAATAAATAATAACATCAAAAGTAATAAGATATCTCTTGTTACATTGATTCTTTATCTGGATTATTCCAAAATGGATTTAAATGATTTATGGAGCCCTCAGTTTCTCCTTCTGCTTGATTTTGTGGGACTTGTGCTCAGGGTTACTGTAAATTGTTGGCTGACATGTGCTCTTGTTGTGGTCACTTAAATAAGTTCATTGTATCCTCCACAATCAAGGCTTGTTTCTAGTGCTTAAGTACCTTCTTGACATTTCTCACACCTCCAAATTTGGCTCAACACCCTTCTCCTATGAAGCAAAAAAAAAAATGCACTCAGTAAAAGTGTTTTCATCACATAATGAGGGAATCTACCTCCCTTTGTGATGTCCTGAAATAATTTTCACTGTAAAGGCAATGAATGGTCTAATCCAATTGGATACAGAAGGGGAAATGCACTATTTGGCTTCATATCAAGTATTATTTCTTGCCAGAAAACCTGGCCAATACCAGAGCCCATGTAGCTTTCACTAGATATATGCTTTTGTCAATGGAAGCAACCTGTCTAATGTCTCACCTCTTTTTTCATTGTTTACTACTGAATTTCTCAAGCCTGCTGGGGTTTTAAGTATATTTGAAGCCATTCTATAACTATGTCAGAACTCTTGGTAGTTTTCCTATAATAGGAGAACAAACTCTGGGGAGTTGGTTTCATTTAAAACAGCAGTCAGTCTTTACAGGATACAGATTAAAGTCCATTTTCATAAGACAAAAATGAAGAGCACACATTGTTCATACTGTACTTCACTGATAAGTAACCTCAGAATGGATTGTAAATACTTCTCCTGAAAGCCCCCTTTCCTCTCCCTCTCCTCTAGACATATAGGACAGACATAATTGGATTTCATCATTCACCAGGTGATAACTAAAACATTTTTTAGGACATTTTGCTTACACTTTCTTTGTAAAAACACAGAATGACATCCAGACAAAATTGCCTGCACACTATTGTGGATAAAGAGACTGTACTCCAATGGACAGTCATTAGAACAAGTTCAGCCATCATGTCTGTGTAGATGTAACGGTCTTATTAAATATGAAACACAGAGCCAAACACAGAGTTAAAAGCCCAAGAGGTCAGAGCAGTAGCTAAGAGCTGAGACTTAAAACTTCCTTCTTACCCTTCACTGCAGCCGCCGTCCTTCCTTTGAGAAAGAGACCTACTTCCTGTGTATCTGTCTTTTTATTGACTTTCTCTTCTGCCTTCTCATTGGTTGTAAAACCAACCACATGGCCTCCTGGTCACTGCCTGTCTATACAGACCTGAAGGAAGGTCTTCTATGGTTGGTATTGAGATTAAAGGCGTATGTCTCCATGCTGGTGGTGTCCTTGAACACACAGAGATCTGCCTGTCATGTAATCGGGATTAAGGGCGTGTGCTACCACTGCCAGACTTCTGCTATGGCTTGTTATTAGCTCTGACTCCCAGGTAACTTTATTTATTAACATACAACTAAAATCGTATTTCAGCACAAATAAAATATCACCATATGTCTGTCTGTGTAGGCAATATCATTTGATACATCTTTAAAGCTCAATGCACACTATGCCAAAGTTGACAGCATTCATTAAAACACAGCTTTGAACATATTTTCTTCCTGTCTCTAAAATGAACAATTGCATTTTGACACAGTCTATTGCTTATAGTGGGCTTATAGTTATCATAAATATATGACTAAAAAAATAACTCCCAAATGTCAACTGTAGATATGTTTCACAGGCATTACCAATAGCTAAGTGGACAGTTATTCTGTTAAAATTTAACACTAAGAGTTTTAGTAACCTAAATCTGGAGTAATCTTCTAGGGTTAATGAAGAGGAATGCTACTTGTTGACGGTAGATGGACACACAGTATGGCCAGTCCAGTCCAGTGCATCCCCAGGAGCTCTTTGTTTATCTGTCAAGCACTCACCAGGGACATTGCAGAACACTAACAATTTTCTAGAATGACCCTTAATGAATTCTGGCAGATGTTTGTTTTTAATTAAACCCTATCACACTCTGGGTAGCAGATGCCCAGATGTCTTTAGGGATTACATGGGACAGGAATACATTTTACAATTATTCTGTTACTTTTATTACAGGTGATGTTGCTTCCCTCAGAGCACAGCATGCTCTGTTGATGCTGCTACATCTGACCTCAGCATTCTCAACAGCTGTCAACACTTATATCCTGTTTTAAAAATGGAAACAGATCCTGAAAACTTAAGTGATCTGGAACAGCAGCTACTCTTGAGCTACTATGCTTCTTATTAAATTAATGAAAGGGGTCAATTAAACAGATGGCAGAGAAGAGATCCTTGCACTTTTAGTGACTATTGGATTGAGTTCTATTTTACAATATCATCTAATTTCAACTCCCTTGAAACAAGAAGATTGAGAGCTCAGTTAGCCCTTGTCCAAGTTCTTGAAAAGCTGAAGGCACAGCCAGACTGAACCAGGTAGTCCCAGGGATCCTTCCTGTTTCCTTTTGAAGACTCATCTCTACCACCAGGAATCACTTGTGGCTTTATTAAAAGAGGACTCTGAAGGTAAATTAAAAATCGGATACCTGTGTTTGTGATAAAGAAAGTTAGAGATAATTGAAATTACAGATAGGCAAGTGTTTGATTTATACTGTTTAGTCTACAAAGGCAGCTTGCTTTGGGCATTCTAAGGACATGTGTGATACCTCTACCAGAGTGCATCACAGTCTCCATTCTGAGACTAGAACAGGGTCTTCTTTCCACATCAGATTTAAAGACCTGAATCCCTCAACCTATTTTTTCAAAGGACAAGTGATTAGATAGACACATACCTCTGTGTCTATAAAATTAGAATCTAGACACAGGGTGTCCTCATTTTGTTTCAGAAGCATATTAGGGGAAGAAATGTGTTTATCTGGCTTACAAGTCCTGATCACAGTCTATCATCAGGAGAAATCAAGGCAGGAACTCAGCAGGAGCAGAGGCAGTGGCCATGATGGAACACTGCTTCCTGGCTTGCTCTCCAAGGCTTTCTGAGCTTGCTGTTATATAGCACCCGGCACCACCTGTCCAGGGGTGGTACCACCCACAGTAGGCTGGCTCCTTCCATATTGATCCTTAATCAAGAATATGCTAAGCAGACATGCCCAAGGCACAATCTGATGGAAGTAATTCCTTAATTGAGATTCTCTTTTGTCAGGTATATCTAGGTTCTGGTCAAGTTGACAAAGACTAACCACTACACGGAATTTCTGTTATGGCAGTTCATATAAATCTTCTCCTATAAACCCTGGAGAAGGCTTGCAATCAAAGGTGCAGGACTGTAAGCATTGCTATTCTTCACGCCTTTATTGAGAGGGCCCACGGGCAAAGTGAGAGACAATACACCCATCATTAAAGACGTAGATTGTCTTTTTACTTCTATCATATAAATTACTGAGAAAAAAATGATGGAGAAACATGAAAACTTACACACAGCCCCTTACTCCGCAATTAGTCAAAATCTGATCTGCAGATTAGTAATCTTTCACATGTCAGAAAACAGATATTTTTTCCTAGAAATAAGTTAGACACACCATTTTCAAATATAATGTCAAATACAACTCCAGCAAAATATGAAAAGTTATACCACTTCCAACATTTTGTGGGAAAATATGAATTAGCTAAACTTTCTGTGCTGTTATTATTTACAAGAAATGGAATAAAATGTTAGGATTTTGTAAAGTAGTTTTTCCATATACAACTAAGAAAAAAATAAACTGAGCTGATAAATATGATAACTTAGGGCTGGAGAGATGGCTCAGAGGTTAAGAACACTGACTGGTCTTCCAGAGGTCCTGAGTTCAATTCCCAGCACCCAGATGGTGGCTCACAACCATCTGTAATGAGATCTGGCTCCCTCTTCTGGCCTGCAGTGATACATGCAAACAGAACACTGTATACATAATACATAAATAAAAAAAATGGAAACTTAATCTTGGTTCTAATTTCTACCTCTGCAAAATACAAAGCTTCAACTTTATAGAAAAATGTCAGGTTCATCTTTCAGTCAGTTTAAGCTCACGTTATTGATGGTGCATTTCTTTCCACCTGCACTTTCATTTTAACTACCACTGAAAGTGAAATGAGAAAAATATCCCAATGAAAATCATGCAGACTGCCAGCCCCAGTCACATCTGCATAAACCTACAGGAAATGTATGTTCACACCCTGAAACACATGAAATGTGGTGTCTTAAATTTTAGCAGGAATCTTGATGAATTTTATATATTCTATAGGTGTCAGAGATACCTGATGTGCTTTTAGCAAATTAACACACAGAGAAATGTGAAATTCTGGATTTAAGTCCGTAGAAATCACCTGTTCAGCTTGAACAGAGGTGAAGGTGGGAAGTGAGGATGTTTTCTATCTCTGACCTTGCATGCAGTGTGGATGGTTGTCTCCCATCTCTGAATATGGCTGTTCATCAACAGGGCAGATGAAGAAATGCTCTGTTTTATGGCAGTGGCTCCAGGGAGTGCTTAGAGAGGAAATATATACACACTTATATGCAAATATATTTACATGAAAAAATATAGCAGGTGGCCAGGGCCACTAACACCCTCTTTTGTGTCCTGACATTGGTAACTACATCTTATTCTTTGAGGATATCAATGTCTAATGACAAAACCCAAATATATTTGAAATTTTTAAAAAGTAGCTTCTTCATGGTATAAAATGATTAGAAACATTGAAATAAAATCTAATGTCAGTTTACCAATAAAAATATTAGATTTTTTCTATTATTTCTGTCCCTCTAGAATAAAGGAAAAAGCAAATCAAAGATTTGTGCAACCAATAGTTTCTGTCACAGAATTTCATCTGCATCAGCTAGCTCAAGAGTGAAAGATACTAAAATAGCCTGAAGTGTTGACATGTATTTTAATTGGGTTCTGTGCGATCATTTGACATATGATTCCCAAGTGAAAACCTAAGCAAACTGAGGTTTCCATTTACATCTCTTACCTTTTTATATAGGGCAGTTGCAGAGTTTAAAAACTTACCAATGCATTATTATAAAGTAAGAACTTAACACGTACTGCAGAAAGGAATTCATCTGTCCTTATTTGCAAAGCACAGTATCTTCCTAATGTAAACCATTCTGGAAATGCAACTTGTTATAAAATAATATGAAATTATAAAATTAAAATTAGACAGGTCATTAAGAGCTGCATGTCATTCCAAGGATGTACAATGCTGAATAATGCATTATTTATTTAGCATATCTGCACTCCCTAAGAACCAAGCAAATTGTTGAGCTCTATCTAATTAAATCAACTGAGGAGGTTCAGCAATACTCTACTGTATACTTAGATTAAGCGACTGTCTCATTGAATTAAATAGAATGCATCTATCCCAGATACTTTCTCAGCCAACTTGTTTGATACACCATCTTGTGTGGAAGGAAAACGAATCTCCCTTGGATAGGCATCAGCAAAGCATTATGATCTTGCCTTAACTAGCTGATCTAGAAGTCTGTAACACCAACCATAAGTTGTGCTGGACTGTAACAAAGCCTGATTCAAGTTTTCTCTCATTGAGCTGACCACCCTTGCACAGCTAGATAGAAGAGCTCTATGAATTGTGCTTCCACACATTAAGAAGTATTCAAGCATCAACATCAGCAGACATGTTATTTCTTACATTATACAAATATAATAAGATTGAAAGGAATTGGCCTGTCATGATCCCTTTAGCTACTGTAAATATACATCTGCTCAAAAAGTATTATACAAATATGTGAAAATATTTATTTATTAGATCACCGATAGTTTCCTGATTATTATCAAATATCCTGGGAGACAAATGCCACTTGTTTCAGGTCATTTCTGAGAATGTTTAGTATGAACAGAGTAAATGTGAACTTGTAGCTGTAATTTAGAATCTGTTAAGATATACAGAGTTGCTGACTAAAAGAAAAGTGGTGGCAGCTACATAGAGGGTTAAGCAGTTAGGAGCTCTTGGTGCTTTTTCAGAGGTCTAGGGTTCAGTTCCCGGTACCTGTGCAGCACACCTCACAACCATCCAGCTCTCCTCCATGGGCACTGCTCTCTCTCTCTCTCTCTCTCTCTCTCTCTCTCTCTCTCTCTCTCTCTCTCTCTCTCTCTCTCTCTCTCTCTCTCTCTCACATACACACACACACACACAACATTCACATAAATAAGTACTAAAGTAATTTTTAAAGAACAAAATTGTACTTTAATGCTAGAGATGAGTAAAGAGGATGACAGGGCTGTAAATTTCAACACATTTTAAATACCCATCATTGTTTAATGGCATCTTTTAAAAGTGAAACATTAATAAGTGTTTTCTTCATTTTTGAGGAAATCACTGTATGTTGATTTTCTAGCTGCCAAACCCCTAAGAGACAAGTAATTTTCCTTTGAGTCTGTTGTCTTCAGTTGGGATATAATCAGCTAACTTAATTACAGGTGGTTACTACTTGATCTTTATCATATTTAATAATATATCATGAATTTCATATTAAACAGCTAGAAGGGATCAACACCCATCATTATATATATTTTCAGGAATAGGTGATAGTTATGCAAAGTGATCAAATGATGAACCTGTATTTGGAAATATTATTTAATTTACAAAATTAAACCTTTTCTTGGGTTATTGTACAGAAATCTGTTTCCATATTCCCAAATTACAAGGCAGGAAGGAATCAGTCAGCATTGTGGTCTTAGATGTTATTCCTTACCCAAAATACACCTTCTGCTACACCGGTGTTGTGCATCTCACCTATTTTTAACATTCCACAATGGTTTTTGGCAGTTATACTGCAGTTCAGTCAAGTAAAGTAAGCAAGCATGTCGTCAAAACATTCATCAAGTTTCCACTAGGATGGTAAACTAAAATGGAGAGGCTCCTCATCTGCTGTTACAACTGAGCACACGAATAAAGCTTTCTCTATAATCAACCTGTCTGTGGGTAGACATGTTTGACGTCCATCAGCCTCACAGAAAGTTGCTCACTGTGTCACTTTCTGTGGGCTCTGTTGTCTGTCTGAGCTTTTCATGTGACCAAGGCTAGACAAATAGCAATGCTCTGGGTTTATGGTCTATAAACTTAGGTTTAAATCCAAACTCTTCTCTTCTTTATGTGTATTCCATATAGGTTTCAGTGGCCTCAAAAGCTGTTCTCCCATTTGTATAATTATACAGTTGATTTGTCTATGCTAGTGAGCTGTTCAAAAAGTGTTGTATTTTTTAGCCCCTGTTTGTGAACAAGCCTGCTTAGGTTTTAGATTGCCAGCTATTGATGCTCTATGAGAAGTGTGAGAAAGGGATTTAAGAATGTATATTAATATTGGAAAGTAACTCTGGAGGCAAAACTCCTGGGATCTAGCTTTTTCTTATATTCTGCAAAGGGAAGGGAACTAGAATCTGTAGAAGCTGTAATCATAGTGACTATTAAGGAATGTTTACAGAGCACCTCTCAATATAGACTCATAGAAACATCAAAGTACAAAATCCTTGTTTCACCAGGATGTCACTCTCTGAACCCTGAAATTCTTTCTTCCAATTTTTATTTCATGTGTTGAAAACAGAATCACTATTTTAATTACCATGTATTTGGCTTATTCTTTTCAGTGGACACCATTAATAATTAATAATAACACACTAAGCTAACCCTACTGGACACAATATTGAATACAATCAGGTAATCTGAAAATTAAGAAAAATAATCTCCATCCACAGAAAGAGTCCATCAATAATTACTTTAATAAGTGAGGGAATCAAATAATAAAAGGAGATCGAGGATGCAGATGAGTGTTTCCAGGGAATTCAATAGAAATGAACCAAACTGATACTGTTCTACTACTCAGGGGGCCAAGTTTCAAATCTATTCTTTTTCCCTGTGCCCACTATGAAGTGAGATTATAGCTGATAAATAACCAAGGCAACCGGCTAACATCACGATAAGGTATGTAAAATTACAAAAGTTCACATCACAGCTCTTGCCTTTGGCCTATTTCATTGTTATTCTGGACAAGCATTGGTTACCTGAACTTTGGGTAGAATTAGTGCAGCTGCTTTGTGGGCACAGATGAGTGTGTGCAGAGGATGCACTGCTTCTAGAGTCTGCTTTGCCAAAACCTGTTCCACATTTTAACACTTGAAATGTCCATGACTGAGCAGGCCTTCTTTGGTTGGATTGCTAGGAATGTTGCTTTCCACAGAGATAGGAGTCTTCTTTCT
This sequence comes from Peromyscus maniculatus bairdii, assembly GCF_049852395.1. Classification (NCBI taxonomy): domain Eukaryota; kingdom Metazoa; phylum Chordata; class Mammalia; order Rodentia; family Cricetidae; genus Peromyscus; species Peromyscus maniculatus. The sequence goes on along the minus strand of NC_134852.1, from coordinate 57,130,188 downwards.
ATAAAGGCAGAATCAATCAGTGATGATAAAATAATAAAAAGGTTTTATTTATAGCTGGCATTCATTTCCTTTCAATGGATGTTTGGCTTTAGTGTCAGCTCCACAGAATTCTGTGAGGCACATAGCTGTGTCCACCATAGCATCTGGCATAGCCTCCACTAACATAAGATACTTCCTAATATCAGTCCAAATATATCACAGAAACATGATTTGAGTCACTTCCTGCCTCAAAACCTTGCCAAGGTGACTTCTCTGTACTAATATCTTAAAATTGTACTCCAAGATGTTTCTTAGAAGTTGAACAATTGTTTTGACTGAATCATTTCACCTGGAGAAAAAGCATAGGCATTGAAAGAATTTCAAGAAGCAAGTGAGAAATTTCTTGGCTTGTTTAACTCCAAAGGATTGTTAAGAAAAAATATAAATATTTTTTTGTGATTCTAGAACAACAGAGGCAGAATAAACCAAGGAAGGCATTGCTACAAACATTAACTAATGGCAAAGATAACCCTTGTTTTAAGGGAAATGGAAGCCATTTATTTTGAACTATGCTCTGTCATTTTATAGACAGTAGATTTTGTGAAGAATGATATCACATAGGGTGTTTAGCTGAGTAAGTTTCTAAGTATGAGACATCCACCGTCTTCTGTCCATCACTTCACAGTGAAGCATCACCTTCTTAGAGTCATCTAATGTGGATTACATTCTCAGCTCTCCTCTGATACTCTGGCCTTAACAGTCATACAATGGACTAGACTCAGCTTTCCTGGGTCTTTGTAGAATTTGGACATCCCTAACTCCATAGTATTTAAGTTACTTCCTTATAAGCAAATCTTGATATATGATTGTATGCATGTCCATATGCATCTGTTTGTAAGTGTGGTACTTGCATGTCTTAGCTCATTCAGGCTATAAGAAATTACCATAGTCAATGACACTCAAAAGCAAAATGAACTTACTTCCCACCACCCTGGAGAGGTTACTCATCAAGGTGCTGGCAGATTTGGTATTTGGTGACATCCTCTGTCCTGTGTCATAGAGGACTGCTTTTTACCTGTGTTCTTGTGTCAAAATGGAGAGGGAGAGTTCTGGCTTCTCTTTTGTAGACACCATTGATGTGAAATATGTATAACACTCCTGAATCTCTGAAGATAATATATGTCATCTTTAAAATCAGGTAAATACTACAGCAGGAAGGGTTTTAACAGTTACCTGGGCCCCCTTGTCCTCAGTGTCCTTATGGCATCAGGCCTTTCCTACATGGAAAAATCAGACCTCACCTCCATCTCGATTCATTTAGTAACATAGTAGAAAGCAGAATATGCCACACTGAACCATGACTACAATAGACAATATGGCAAGGCACCTAAAGTATGCCAGGTGTCCCTAGTGATTATTTGAGGTGCAAGGCATTTAAAAGAGAAAACAGCAGCAACAAGAACAACAACAACTCAGAGACATTTTCTCTGGCCTACCTTTATCTTCCCAATTGCATGTCATATAGAAAGGGCACAATTCCCTGAAATTTGGCCTGGAGTTTCATCTTTCAGAAAAAAAGAACTTATCAAAGGTACAGGGAAGAGGATCCATTCATCCACAATCTGTCTTCTCTCCTGCAACATCCATTCCCTTTTTGCTCTGGGATTAAGACGACATACAAACTCACAAATCTTCAGACTTTGTGGGCATTGAACCCTTTTGCTATGGTCCACTGGTGCTTTTGATATTGAATCTAACTTGTGTATATGTGCTTTTCCCTGACAAGTCTGTTGCCAGTGTATTTCTTCGATTAGCCTACAAAACTCAAAAGGGAAAGCAATGGGCTATCACCAACAATTGCACTTTTGCCCCCGAGATGGCCTGTATATACAATATCTCTTATTACCTAACCCCTGTTTAAGGTGCCATATCAGCAGCTCATAAGCTACTATTCGGGGCATGATAAAATGTACTTAGAAATACCACAGCAGACAGGGCTTGAATTTATACCGTGACACAGCAAGGCCATTGTTTGCAGACAGCATTCTCTATAATGAGCTCACGGCTTCTAATTTTTGACTCTCAGATCACAACACAAGGGGTTATATTTCTGAGAAGTATTTTTTTTATCTTACGGTTTCCAGGCATAATACAAGAAGATTAATAAATTTTGAATTTCATGTAAATGATGAGATCTATTCAAGTATACAATATGACACAATGGCAGCAATGTATACCATATGAACATTTTAAATCTGAACTTTCAAGTGTAAGTGTTTAGCTGGAGGATTTTTTGGTGGAAACTTGAGCCGTTGGGTGCCAATTTTAGCTGGAGTTTTTTGGTCCTGCCTGGCCCACGGTCAGGACAAATCTCTCTTACCCGCCAGTCTCACAGCTGCTCAGACCCAACCAAGTAAACATACAGAGACTTATATTACTTATAAACTGTATGGCTGGGGCAGGCTTCTTGTTAACTGTTTTTATATCTTAAATTAACTGATTTTTATTAATCTATACTTTGCCACATGGCTCGTGGCTTACTGGTACCTTAAATCTTTCTTGTCATGGTGGCACCTGGCAGTGTCTCTGTCTCAGCCTTTCACTTCCCAGAATTCTCTTCTCTGCTTGTCCCACCTATATTTCCTGCCTGGCTACTGCCCAATCAGAATTTTATTTATACAGAGTGATTCCACAGCATAAGTGGCTAGCTATCATATATTTTCTTTTGTTAAAACAGGATCTCATCCCCTTCTACATTATCATTATTGGGATTTGCCATCTCTGTAAGGCATATGTCCATTTCCAGTGTGCCAGCCCACAGTAATTGTAACAGCATACACAAGCCCCATGTAAGCTCAAGCAATACTAAATAAGTGCACATTAAGTCCCATGCCTAGCTGAGTTTTGCAATTGATAGCTGCTGGGAGAGAGATGATGTTCTTTAAGATTGTTCTTGGTAAATTGACCACACTTCAGTGAAGGCTGCATGAAGAGGAATATGCAGGCAATTCAAACTGGACTTGATTTGTGAGGGGCAAAAGTAGTTACAATGTTCACTGGGCAATAAATGAGAGTTGGTTCTGGAAGAATTTCAGGGAGTGCTGAATGTAACCAAAACATATTGGACAAAATTCTCCAAGAAGTTAAAAGAAAAATATTTAACAATAAATTGCCTACGAGTAAATACATTATAAAAAATATATGTGACTACTTGTGTATGCTGTTACAATTACTGTTAGTTCATATATACAGGTTCCTTGAGTCTGGATGGTAATGTTCTTGTGTATTCATCCATCATCACTGGCTCACAGAGTCTTTCTGCTTGTTTCTTTCACAGTGATCACTGAAATTTGGGATATAGATGTCCCATTTATGGACTTAGCATTCTACAAATTCTTATGCTCTGCACCTTTGACCATTGTGGGTCTTTGTGTTAAACACCAAAGCAAAGTGAAGCCTTTCTGATGAGAATTGAGACATGCATTAACCTGTCAGTCAATAGCAGTCAGTTTAAAACTATCTTCATTTATCAGAATAGTAGTAGTAAATCTTTTACTAGGGCCTATGATCTGTCTATTCTCAGGTTGGTGACCCAACATTGCTGCCAAATATGAGTTTTATCTTGTGAAGTGTTATATAAATGCAATCATAAGTGGTTGGTTGCTCCCATGATGTTTTTGCCACTATACATCAATGAGCATGTCTTGCAAAGCTGGTAATTGTACTTTACACGGTTAAGAGGTGGGTAAGATAAGAGACTACTTTTTGCAATTTTTAGTATGCATATCATCTTCAGCACTATGATAGCTACTCAGTAGGAATGAGGCTTGTAAATCAGCATCAGCTTGAAACTGGAGTATTGGTAATAGATTTAATATTGGAAGCTGATGGGGCTCACTGGCAACATCTCCTAAGATGCAACCCACTCCTGGAACTGGGTATTTTTAATTGTTAGGCTTTGGTGTCTAGTAAGGCACTGTCACCCATCACAGGATAACTCCATTTTAACTATCTATCTATCTATCTATCTATCTATCTATCTATCTATCTATCTATCTATCTATCTATCATCTATTTATTTCTTCATATATGTATATATATATATATATATATATATATATATATATATATATATTATATACAGTAGTAAGTAGGCTTCCATGTGTGAATACCTTCCATGTGAAAGGTATTCAGTGTTATTTATATCCTCCTATATTCCTTCCTGTACTCTGTCATATGTGGTCATATGCATTTGTCCTTAATCAAAGTACTAGGATTTTGTTCTCATCAATATAAATAGTTCATATTTGAGCTAAAGGGCTAATACCCCAGTTGTCAAAATTTTTCTTGATACTTTTTCCTGCTTCTCAGAATAATGTCAAGTATGTTTAATCAATTAATGGTCATATTTTCAACATATTTGTAGCAATTTTCTAAATTGTTTGGCTTCTCTACGAAAATACAAATATATATATACAAAATACTATTCTGAAACAAGAGATGGGAAAAGCAAGGGAGGATAGAAGCTCAAATAATATCCAGGTTAAAGTTCTCCAGGTTCCCAAGTGCACAGAGCAGACTGTTCATGCTGGGAAGCCCAGGTGCAAAGTAGGAGTTAAGTACTAGACACAGAGCACTGAAGAGGATTTATCACCTGATCAGTGTGCTTAAATCAAGTCTCTAATGTTGCTCAAGCATTAAATACCAGAAGTCTAGGTAGAGGAAAGGGGATTGCTACAAGTAATCTCTATAATTTTAGTTAGCTCTTTCATAATTTTAAATAAATGAAAGTTAAAACAAAAATATAAAGGTTTAAAATGTGACATGTGATCATATTGAGTGGATAAATGCTAACATGGTCTTTTAGAATTTTACTAATATTTTATGTTATTCATATCACCCAACTTGACATAATATTTAATAAAAAGTATTTGCTATTATCATATTTTCCTTGATCGTCCAACTGATATTTGTTTTGTTTGGGCTTAATGTTTTATATGTTGAGTGTACTTGCCTTTTGCAGAGAAGTATGGAAAACTTTTTTACTTTAGTCTTATTGCTCTAATCTATTTGTCATACTTTAAGTTGCTACTTGACTCTCTACAATTTAATCTTGGATATTTTCTAGTGAACAAATTGAGACTGTTTCAACTGCCTAGGCTATCTTAATCCTTTAGCCACTGGGACATCTTGTACAATACTGGTATGAGCTTTGGATGTATAGACTGCCTTAACACTGTCCATTTGATTTTCAGTGCTGTAGATTGTACACATACTTTACTCGTTGTAGAAAACAATCTGCCATTGAGCTACATCCATCACCCTTTGTATTTTTGTTTGTTTTTGGGAACTTTAGCAGTTCCTAACAACCATTTGCTCACTCATTCTTGTACCTATTTCAATTCCAAGCCCAGTACATGTTGGACAGTCATAAAATGAAGATATATCAGAAATCATGTCAATAAAATAGTGGCATGATATATTTGCCAGGTTTTACAAAGAAACACAACAATGGAGTATGTGAAGGAAGCAGCTAAGGAATCACACACACTGCTGGCAACTGGTTAGAAAACCAGAGAAGCCATTAGTGTCTTTTAAGAGACAGGGAGACAGTAGCAACATCTGAGTACATAATTACACAGGGAGAAGAGCTTGGGCAGTCATTCTAGAGGCCCATATTTGAGACAGAGGCTATAGCTAAGTCATTTGAGTGCTTTCCTAGCATGGAGAATCCACGGGTTTCATCCCCAGTGCTACATAGACCTAATGGGTTAGTACATGCCTATAATATCAGAACTCAGGCAGTGGAAGCAGGAAGATCAGGAGTTGAAAGTCATAGTCAGCTGCATAACCAGAGGCTGTCCTGGGATACATGAGACCACGTTTCCAAACAAACCAAGTAAGAATGTAAGGACCTTTAGTTTCCAGGCTCCCACAGGTCCCAGACCTCAGCCAGGGAGGAAAGTGTATGACAAACTAGCATAGAACCTAAGTGAGAACTTTCCCTCCCTCCTGCTAGTCTCTACAATTCCATTTTACCCTCTCTTTAGACATATCCTTCCAATGTCAGCACCATTTCTATAGCGAAGCTCCCCACTGAATTTGCTGACTAAACCCTTTTTTTCTTTTTGTAAACTCATTCCATTCTGTTAAGTTTTTATCCTCTGATACAATATCTGAAGCACATATCCCTGAACAAGTGCATTTCTAACCTTACTCTTCACTCCTGTTTGACTAGTGTCTTGGAACTCGTGCGTGCTAGAATCTACCAACTGAGCTACAACCCAAGCCTCAACCTAAAGAGCTTGAGCAAGACTGGTCAGAATTACACTGTGGCTCACTGTCCAGGTTTGTTCCTTCTCTAGTTTTCTGGGTCAGGGCAGCCAGGCAGCCTCTGTCTCTGTCTGTCTGGGCCTCTCTCTTCTCCCTTCCTCCTCTCCTTTTCTTCCCTTCCCCTCTCTCTCCCTCAGACAATTGTCATGGAAATATATTAAATAGCACAGTTGCTGGGTTAGGAACAAAGGAAGCCCTCACACACCAATGCCTTTGTTGATCCTGAACTGTCCCCTCACACAGACCATTGTGTCACCAAGCCAGTAACTCTGTGGTGGAGAGGGCTGGGACTCACACATGTCATTATTATTATTATTATTATTATTATTATTATTATTAATATTAATATTATTATTATTACTTTACTTGTTTTCATTCCTTCGCTTTTACATCTGCTGTTTCAATCTGGCTACTTAGCAGCATCAGTTTGGCTGACACTGAAACTGTAATTTAGAACACAGTTTTTTTTTGTTTTTTTTTTTTTGTTTTTTTTGTTTTGTTTTGTTTTTTTGTTTTTCGAGACAGGGTTTCTCTGTGTAGCTTTGCGCCTTTCCTGGAGCTCACTTGGTAGCCCAGGCTGGCCTCGAACTCACAGAGATCCGCCTGGCTCTGCCTCCCGAGTGCTGGGATTAAAGGCGTGCGCCACCAACGCCCGGCTAGAACACAGTTTTTAAATGGGAAGAGCACACTGCTCACCATTGGTTAAAGGAATGACAAAAACAGTAGCTTGAAGCTGGCTTGGATGGAAGATCTGGCTCACACAGAAGTAATAACATCTGCTTTAAAAAAAGAACATTTCTTGATCATAAAATGCCATATTCTTGATACTTGAATGTGTTTTTTTTTAATCTAATACTTTATTTTAACGTGAGAATTTAACAACTTTTGGGAGATAAAAATCTCATTTTGTGTTAGGAACAATGTGCAATAATTGTACAAGTTGATGGGGTTCTTTCAATCCATACACAGTGTGTGCTGACCAGAAATACTCTTCTATTAATAGAACTTTGCATTTATAAAACAAAGACCTCTTCCTCTCTACCCCCTCCTCTTTTCTCTTTCTTGTTCTCTTACCTCTCCCTCTCTTTCTCCCCCTCCATTGCCTTTATTTTTTGTTTGTTAGTGATAAAATTCATCTATGTGTTTCTCCTATATCAAGTAGAATTCCTAACTACTGATCTGGTTACACATTCATCACTCTGGTCAGAATCTGGTAGCACATTTACTTCACTGCAGCAGAGGACTGATCAGGCCACAGGCAGTTGTATTTACTGTATAAGAAAGGAAGCTGCATTCATGCATGAGCACTGTGGCAGTGACACTGAGTATGAAAAGAGACACGTCCTTTACATTTGTGGCAGCGTTTTCCCATAATTTCCCACACTTGTGTGTTTTCCTGTCCCAGTTTTGGGGCATGAAAATGAGTGAAGCTAAAATGCTGAGATTTCCTGCTAGAGAGCATGCATACAACTAGGAAAATGTGAAACTGATGTTACTTCACAACAGAATGACTTCAGTATCCAAATTCTTTCTCAGTGCATGCTGCAAACTCAGGGTTATTAGCTTTGCAGAGTAAAAAAGATGGGCCTCTCTGCAGGAGTCATGGAGTCCCACTTGGTCCATGGCTACACCTTCAATTCACAGTATCCCAAAGAGCAGAGGGTTCCAAAAAACACAAATTATTTGAATTGAATTGGATTTTCACCCAGCTTGCACATTGCTGGGCTATTTGGTGCTTTTCTGGCACTGAATCACATGTAAAGAACTGTAGGAATAGAATGGATGACTCTGTAGGCAATACTGAGCACCTATATCTGGCCTCACACGTGTGCTCTGTAAGCCTGCCAGGAAACTCATGAGTCTGCCTGGTAAGATGCTCATTTTATCACCTGTTCCTAAAGGTATGCATTATAAGATGATTTTCATAGAGATAAGAGGAGTGAACAAGAGAAATTGCTATTGTATCATGGAATCAAAACAAAAGCAAGCAAGATAGCAACAGGTTCTGTTCAAAGTCATAAAAACTGTCACACAGAAAGGTGACATGCAGGAGTTGCTTGTGTGATTGGTTGGATTGACACTGTCAGGCTTGAGTCCAGGCTTGTCACTCTGTTTACACAGAGGGAAATAATTTCTGTTTCATTTCCTGAAGATCAGACTGCTGACTCTACATAATGGTCCATGGTAATTCTCCATTGAAAATCCAAAGAGAAACAGTAACACACACAAGCACACACACACACACACACACACACACACACACACACACACGCACACACACACATTGGAGAAATATCAGTTTGGGTGGGTTGTCAGCAAGTGTCTGAATTAATAATATTATGGTATGGACTACTGCTGTGGGATGTTCTATATGTCAAATGTGTTGCTCTGATTGGTTAATAAATAAAACAGTGATTGGCCAGTAGCCAGGAAGGAAGTATAGGCGGGACAAGCAGAGAAGAGAATTCTGGGAGGTGGAAGGCTGAGGCAGAGAGACGCTGCCAGCTGCCGCCATGACAAGCGGGATGTAAGGTACCCGTAAGCCACAAGCCACGTGGCAAATTATAGACTAATAGATATGTGTTAATTTAAGACAGAAGAACTAGATAACAAGAAGCCTGCTGCGGCCATACAGTTTGTAAGCAATATAAGTCTCTGTGTGTTTACTTGAATGAGTTAGGTCTGAGCAGCTGTGGGACTGGCAGGTGAGAGAGATTTGTCCTGACTGTGGACCAGGCTGGAATGGAGAAAAACTCTAGCAACAGACTACATAGATGGAAACGGAGTCTGCAGGTGGATTTCAGATGAACAGGGACAGAGGTTATGTATGCATAGTCAATTTAAAACAGAGAAGGTCTACGGTGTGTGGACAATATGCAGAAAGAAATTTTCACAAGTTTACATAAAGAGCCAATTTCAGCACAGTTTATTATACATTATGGTAGAATCATAGTAAAAACATTGATTAACTTGAAAGCTTTACATATTGAATGCAGCATAGCACAGAGAGAGAAGCCAGGAGCAGAGACAGAGAGAAGACACGACTTGAAACAGACTTGTTTATTTGCTGTGGATATTGCTCTATATAAATAAAACACTGATGGCCAGTGACCAGGCAGGAAGTAGGTTGCCAGGCAGGAAGTAGGTGGGACAAGGAGAGAGGAGAATTCTTGGAAGCGGAAGGCTGAGGGGGGAGACACTGCAGCCACCGCCAGGACATGTAAAGACTCTGGTAAGCCACCAGCCACGTGGCAAGGTATAGATTTATAAAAATGGGTTAATTTAAGATAAAAGAACAGTTAGCAAGAAGCCTGCCATGGTCATACAATTTATAAGTGATATAAGCATCTGAGTGATTATTTTATAAGTGGATTGTGGGACTGCGGGGCTTGGGGAACCTGGAGAGAAGCCCTCCAGCAACATTTATTGCTGGACACTTTGCCAAGCTCCAGCAGAGGTTGTCAAGCCTGATAAGAGCCCAGTGGTTTTGCTGAGCTGAGAACAAAGAACAAGTTTCTATGAAAATCAAGGAGACAGAGATTTCAGTGACAATACCACACAGAAGGAAGCAGCAGGGGAAGAGACACAGAGGCCACTGGGGTTCTCCCTATTCACAGAGCTGAGGAATGATGTGGGCGTTAGTGGAGAAAGCTGCCTAAGCCCAAGAAAGAGATCCTGATGAACCTGTCACCATTCAAGTAAACGTATCAGTGCATAAGTGACTTCTGGTCCCCTGCTGAGAAAAAGACTCACAATTCATGAAGCCTTACACAGAGGTTTCCGGAGGCCACTGATCAGTGTGGTGGAAAAATTAGTCTTAAACTAGTGGTTCCTTTTATCACATTTAAATGTCATCCTCCAACAGATCAAACTATCAATTGAAAAATAACTGTTGTTTTTATCAAATATTCAAGAACATTTAGAAAGAGAAAAAATTCAGCATCAAAGAAGATAAAATTTATGGTTGCTTTTGGCAGACAATTACTGTGTGCTTGCAAAGAAACAAGGAGAAAAAGATATAATAAACAGAAACAAACTGAGAAAAGGCACAGACAGATGATAGATTTAATTAATGATGTCACATAATTGTTATTACTAAACACGGAGATACATTTGTCCAGTGTATTGTTTAAGAAGGCCGATGAGAACCTGGGCATGCTGATTAAAGAATACAGAAAATACCTCAAATAGTCTAACTCAAACTTCTAGAGATGGAAAAACTAGCATTATCTGAAATAGAAAAGAAGATGAGATGGACAAAGTGTCAGCTTTTCTTTAGAAGAGGGTATCATGGGAGGTCTTCCAAAATCTAACAAGTTAACTGATCGAATTTGCTGGAAGCCTGTGACACAAAGATCTCCATCCTCACCATTCAGTCTCACATAGGTAAACTGCCACAATTTTTCCTTTGACTAGTTCATTATAAGATTAATTTTTAATTTGTCTGTATACACATGGGTATAGATAACTCTGTTAGGTGAACAAGGAGGTCAGAAGGGATTGTTTGGACCCCTGGGGCAGGAGGTACTGCGGTTGTAACACACCAGACATGGGTGTTGGGAACCAAATTCAAATCCTCTGGAAGAGCAGTTTATGTTCTTAATCACTGAGCCATTGCTCCACCCCCTTTTCTTAAGATAGAATAAATAAATTTTAATCATTATTTAATACTTTTCTTCAGTTAAAATATGTACTCAGTTTCAGGTTCTCTGGTGTAAATATAAATTATTGTTTTCTACAAAGGCACATACACAAACATATAGTTTGAGGTTATTATATTTAAGTAGTATTGTGGTTATCATATGTCTAAAAATAATTTGACTGAATATTAAGTGATTGGAATAATGACTTTAAATCAATTATATCAGTTTTAATTCATTTAGAGTTAATTGCATCTATGTAGTAAAATTTCATTATTCAATGCATTAAAGTAAAACATTATTTACCACTAAAAATAAACCATATTTTCACTTAAATAGGGCCTTCCCATAAATCAGCGCTCCTTTTTTTATTTTTTAACCCATCAAGTCCAATTTGTACTGCCCATATATTCTTGGCTGTGTGGACTTCCTTCCACTGGAGCAGACGACCCTCCAGAGGCTGCAATTGTGAAGAAAACTGACTCCCTCTTTCAGCAGCTATCAGTTGCCAATAATTCCCCAGCCAGAGGTGGGGCATACTGTAAGAGCCAAAGGCCTTGTATGGCTACAAGTAAACAGTGTTTTCCGGACACATCATGGAAATTGCACATTTTTACTCACAGTGATTTTAACAGCATGCACCAGACCTATGCAAGCTCATGCCAAACAAAACCCCACCATGGAGGGGGTGAAACTCAAAATAGTTTTTCCTAATATTGTCATTATAGAACTATTTCATGAAAAATCAAACATTTTTTGCAATTTTTACCTCTTCAGTCAGGAAGATTGATAGATACAATTGCATATTTAGTATAATCAGAAATAATTTTAACTTTGATTCTGCCTCCAGAAAATTAAGGAAACATACATTCCAAATTAAAATAATCATGTATATAAAAAAGTTTTGCTTTATTGGACCATTGGTTCCACTTTTTCCTTTGTATGTTGTAGTGAAAGCTTGTGTTCTGATGAAATTAATATCTTGGAAAAATTATTATTTTCAATACTATAAAATAGAAGTAGGATGGAAAGATGGCTCAGCAGTTAATATCACTTATAGCTCTCTAAGTGGACCTTAGGTTTTGATCGTCAAAACACAAATTCCAGGTTCAGGGAATCTGACACACTCTTCTGGCCTCAGCAGGTACCTATCTACGCATGACATACACAAACACATACTATCTATTGGAACTAATGTTTTAACAAATGATAGGAGTAATTTTTCATATGCTTTCTGTAAGCCAGTTGTGATGGCAAATGCCAGGAATTACAACACTCATGAGACTGAGACAGGAGGATTGGTGTGAGTTGAGGCCATGTTGGACAACATAGTAAGTACAAGCCAGCCTGGGTTACATAATGAGATGTTGTGAGGAGGGACACACACACAGACACACACACAGACACACACATACAGAGAGAGAGGAGAGAGAGAGAGAGAGAGAGAGAGAGAGAGAGAGAGAGAGAGAGAGAGAGAGAGAGGGAGAGAGAGGGAGAGAGAGAGAGAAAATGTGTGTGTCACATTCTGAAGTTTCTTTTAAAAGAATGTTAAATCCTAATATTCTTCATTAAATGAAGATAAATGTTTGTAGTGCATGGGAACATCTGCAGATATTAACTGTGTTGCACAAACTCAAGAAGAGAAGGACAAGCACATACAAGGTGACATATCCACGGGTGTATAATAGGGTTTTTCTCCATTAATGATCCTGACTGAACCCAAGTCAGACAAGATTTCTTGGGAGCAATGTTCCAGGTATAAATAAATAAATAAATAAATAAATAAATAAATAAATAAATAAATAAATAAATAAATAAATAAATAAATAAGGAGTAAGAACTAAAGAGAAAAAATTAACCAGGAGATGTTTCCCAGTATGATTATTACATGGATGAGAGAAACACAGTAGGGCGAGCTAACCCCTGACTATAGGTCAGAATTGTGTGGAGGATTGAAGATCTAGAAGTAAAAAGAAAGAAGGAGTGAGGAGAACATAGGAGAGAACATTGCTTCTTAGACAGAGCCACCCAGAGTATGATCAAGAGACTCAGAAAACCTTTCTGTGAGGATCTACCACACTCGCCCAGTTTAGTATAACAAGAAAGTTATACTAAAAGTATAACCAGCTAGTTTAGTTAAACCAGAAAGACACTGTATTTTAGAAGTGTTGTGTGTTCTGGTATCTAAGACAGGATAGGAACTGAATGTCATCAGTTAATACAGATAATTTGTCTTTTTCAAAAATATGTTTTAAGTATTCATAGCTCTAGAAAATGATCCCTGATGGATATAGTGAAGGCTGTATTTTCCTCCTGAGGAAGCCATGCCTAATCTGCAAACTGCTTCTTATTCCAGATGCATAAGGCTTGATCATAGACACACAGTACTTCATTGGAAGATGCAAACACACTGGGTGATGTGAAGCTGATGTCTGTTCTGTTTGCTCTGAGACCTCAGAGAGTATAAGGTAAGTCTATGCCTTCCTCCATTTCACACTAGCTTTGGAAGAAAACTTGATCCAAGCATTAAATTGCTGTTTTAATCTGTTACAAGATAGAAATGAAAACAATCATATTAAGTATCATGTGCCTTAGGTGAACTTTAATTTGCTTCCATTATGTTTTAAATGGTGAAAAGTGATTATTTCAACTGATCAAGAAGACTGATAAAAAGTAAAAGAAAACTACATTCCTAAGAACATCTTGTTATTAAAAGGGACCTTAAGTGATATGTTTGTGTCTCCTGAGTATAGGAATAAGTCTTCATGGCAAGGCTCTGAGAACACTGCAGAATCTATGGGGGAGTGACTAGTGCCCATACATACATGTGAAGCAATGTGCCACAGCCTTACTGTATGATTATAACTGGGATTAGGAACTCAAATCCCCCTGAGATTATTTCAAAGAGGTTAAATTTGAACAGTCTATAAAATTTGATTTATTTCTTTGAGAATAAATGTAGAATGACGTACAAAAAGAAAGAAGAATGGGGCATAACAATGCAGGATTTCCTAATAATGCAAAACAAGGCCATGGTGTGGCTGCTTACCATCAAATGTCCCAGGACTAGACGCAGAGATCACTTCTAAAAAATAGCTACAGGTTTCAGCTTGAGCCAAAATTCCCTATTGCTGGCAGAAGTCCATTATTTTCCAAATTTACTAAAAATACAACAATCTGCAGGAGGAGTGGGACCCTCACTAAAAGAAATCAGGTAGAACATAGTTACACAGAGGAATCTTCAGGTGCACAGCCTCTTCTCACTCAGACCCACTGGAGAAACCCCCAGGTTGCTTTCTACTGAACTTCCTGACTCATCCATTTGTGAGTTAAGTTCTGGCTGCCAGTAATGACAGTTTGGGAAGTGTAGGCGCTCTATGCTGCACAAACAGCCACCTGTTTATTTCCTTCGGCCACAGGTATCTGTGCTTGTGTTGAGTGTTTCTGTCTTAGTGACATGATTTGTACTGTTTTATATGTTCTTTTCTGAGACGAATAACTATGAGTCTAATTTAAATAGCTTGCTTTTTTTCTCTGCTGGGTTCATCAGATTTAAAAATAAAAGGCAAGATGTGGATTTTGCAAAGGACTGAGTATTGACTTTTCATAAGGGACATCTGAAAAGATACTGATAGAAGGTCTAACACTTATCTACCCTGTGAAACACTGTAGACTAGCAAAGGCTATGTAGGTGATCAGTAGGCACCAGAACAGAAGGGGGATTACTAAACTGTGTCCTCCCAAGGCCTTCACCCTGTAGATAAGATGGTGCATGCAATGGCTAGAATATCTGTAACCATAGTTGACACTTGTCATTAAGTAACAGTATTGCCAGTTCCAGCTGTCTCTCAACCATTGCGAGTCTATTGTGGGGGTATCTTTGTGAATTTCTGTGGGCCTCTCTAGCACTTTGTTTCTTCCTTTTCTCATGTGGTCTTCAATTACCATGGTCTCCTATTCCTTGTTCTCCCTCTCTGTTTTTGAACCAGCTGGGATCTCCCGCTCCCACAGGCTCTCTTTCCCTCGACCCTCTCCCTTCATTACTCCCACTCATGTCCAGGTTGTTCATGTAGATCTCAGCCATTTCTCCATCATTGGGTGATCCCCGTGTCTTTCTTGGTGTCCTGTTTTCCAGGTAGCCTCCCTGGTGATGTGAGTCCAGTCATCCTTGTTCCACATCTAGTATCATCTGGTGATGGGATTGCCAAACACCCTAATAGTCGTGCCAGAAACCCCATCCAACGACTGAGGGAACTGGATGCAGAGATCCACGGCTAGGCCCCGGGTGGAGCTCCGGGAGTCTAATTAGCGAGAAAGAGGAGGGTTTATATGAGCGATAATTGTTGAAACCAAGGCTGGACAAAGCACAGGGACAAATAGCCAAATGAATGGAAACACATGAACTATGAATCAAAGGCTGAGGGGCCACCAACTGGAGCAGGCCCTCTGAATAGGTGAGACAGTCGATTGGCTTGATCTGTTTGGGAGGCATCTAGGCAGTAGTACCAGGTCCTGTGCTCACTACATGAGTTGGCTGTTTGAAACCTGGGGCTTATGCAGGGACGCTTGGCTCAATCTGGGAGGAGGGGACTGGACCTGCCTGGACTGAGTCTACCAGGTTGATCTCAGTCCTGGGGGAGGCTTTGCCCTGGAAGAGGTGGGAATAGGGGGTGGGCTTGGGGGAAGGGGAGGGGAGCAGGAGGGGGGAAAACAAGGGAATCTGTGGCTGTTATGTAGAACTGAATGATATTGTAAAATAAAATAAAAGGGAAAAAAAAAGAAACAGTATTGCTCTAGCCTACCAAGAAAAAGAAGCAACATAGTGATATTGAAAGTGATATTGTTTAAACTAAGAACCCCAACTCCACATTACTACTAAAATTAAAAGAATTCTGCATTGGATAATCATAGAAACTATCATAAAAAATTTCGTGGAAAAAGCCTAGCTTGTGTCACACTGCTGGTAGTTGGTGTCTGTGGATGAAATTGGCAGTTTTTAACAGCAAGAAAATTAATTTGCCACTGTGTCTCCTACTGTTTTTTATAAACATGTCCTGCTTAGATCCAGATTGAATATGTGGGCTCTTAGTTGGACATAGAAGTATATTCTTACAATCCAAGCATGTGAGAAGCTGAAGCAAGAGGATTGCCATGAGTTAGACACCAGCATAGACCATATAACAAGACTGTCTCAAAGCACAGAGAAGAAAATGGAAGCGCTCTCTGAGGAAAATGATGTGGGACAATGTGAAATTTATTATAGAGATTCCTTAGGTTCTGTGTACTGGCTCATTGGGACTGTCAAAGGCCCATTTCCATCTTTTTATTTTAGTTTATCAAGTGTTTGTGAAATTACATATGTATTGAAAAGGTGTCTTTTTAAAATGAAACCATTGCTCTGACTTTGAGATTATCTGCACTCAATTCCCACTCCCTCCAAGGAGCCAGGTTCCCATAAAAAGGTATCTGCAGCCCTACTGCAACCTCAGCCATTCGTCAAATAGTGAAAAATAATGACCAGGAAATACTCCTCCATGAAAAGAACTATTTGAAAGGATTATGGGTAAAATTAAATACAAATGCCTGGTCCTTGTAACTCTGACACTCTCAAGGTACACAGAACATGAAAATAAGTCACATTTACCATATGGACATAAACCCCAGAAGAGAAAGAAATCTCTAACAGTAACTTTGAATGACCATCAGTGAGCTGAAACTGGCATAGAACAAAAGAATCCTATTTACTGTTACTCAGTAAATCGTCTACAAGAATTCTTTTTATAAGTAACCCTGTGTGTTATTCATTGCATTAGCCATGGTGAATAAGATTTACAATCAAACAATGCACCAAATGCCTCAGATATTTAGACTGACCATCCTCTATTTTTTCACTGAAAATAAAGTAATTATTTTAAAAGCTATCAATTAAGAAATGTGGATACAATTTCCTCTTTGCTCTGTTTCTGTTTGATAAATATCACAATCCTTATAACAATGTATGTGGTGCACATATCTCTTTTTATAAAGGAGCAGAATGTCACAGGAGATTCAAGAGTGTGCTTGGGTTCAAGGTTACAATACTAACAAATTCAATGTGTAAATATTCTGCTCATGTATAGAAAATAAGTTTATGCTCAGTTCAGTTCTTATTCTTCAGTATTTGTTACATATTAACACCAGTACAAATTCACTGATAATACACTTGTGACCTAAGGCACATTTTCACTTATGAGTAACTCCATAGCATCTTTTGAATCTCATTTATTCCTTCAAGTAAGAAATATAAGGTGACACAAAGTTATTCCTGTAGAGCTACCATTTCAAGGCTGTAGAACACATCACAAAAGACAGATCCAAGCCATAAGCTAACACCCCATAATCAAACCAGCTGCAGAGAGCTCTGCAGGAACCCTTGGTACACATCAAAAGAGGGGGAAGTAAAGGGGGAAGGAAGAAAGAGGGAGGAAAAGAGAGAGAAGGGAGATTTCAGCCAACCACAACATATACCATGGTAGTCCCATTAGAGGGTAATGGAACTGAAAACTTCCTGAATTTGACTGAAGTCTTTGTGGAACCGATAGAGAACCATGTATTATGTTTGTGGTCGTGTTTGTTGTGCATGCAAATCTGCTGTGGTCCAGTTCTTATAAGTTAGGTATACTACACAGTCCTTGACAATAATAATAAGCAAAAATGTTACTTGTGTGGGTCACTGGAAACACCAAAGCCAGCAGAATAATGATCCACATGAGGCAAGAAAGAAATCCTGTTCAACACAACTCAGTTGCCAGTGTTGGTTTAAATTTCAGGAGTCTGACACTGGGCAGTTTAAATTTTAGGCATTAAAGTACAGTACAATTTTGGAAAAAAAGTTTCTTGGTAACAATTATCTCAATCCCATGTGCACAATAAAGCTTAAGACATGATGACATCAAAACTCTTTTTGCAAAGTACATGTGACCTCTTCCATAAGAATGGCTTCTATAGCTTAAGGGCCCCGAGGATGATCTGGTGTAGTCTTATGATTGTGTAGGGCACTAAACTACAAAGCACGTGTGACTGTTCCCCTAAGTATAGGTTCTATTGACTGAGGAAAAAAAGCTCAAGATAAAGGTCTAGAGAGGGAAGAATCTGGGGTAAACATAATAGTCTGGGGAATTTGAGCGTGGCATGGCCACTCAGATAGCACAGATCACCTGGCATTTAACAACATCCACTCTCAGCCTTCTGCATGGAAAACAGATATATAGCTCCTCTATTGAGAGGATAACTCTGAATATTTAACATCCTGGGTTTTCTAGTACAAACAGTTACTCATGTGCTCTGTACGAATTATTACATTATTAGCTTTTAGTCTTTCTTTAGTTATGATGTTTACTGTAATAATTATAGATTTATGTGAGGGTCATATGAGCACCAGCCTTATGGATCCTGTCTATAGATTGAAATTTTCACTTGTATTTTGTTTAATTTTATATTATTTCATTTCCTGTATATCTAGAAGCAATTTGTGACAGGATATATATCACATAGTCATGTAAATATATATTTGGTGTTTGGCATGTTGTACCATACAGGACTAAACAGAAATCTCTATAATGCTTTCACAGTAATCAACTTACATTTAATTTCCTAGGTAATATTCATAATTAAGTGGTAATCACTTGTGTATATAATCTGAGTGTGCAAGCATTTTGTTGAGAATTGAAGAGAACAAGTAAGAAAGAAAGAGAGGCTCCTCTAAATCAAAGTGAACCAAAAATAATCATTTTCAATGTCAGAAATATGCTTCTAGTGTCATTGAAAGAAATGGCAGAATAGTATTGTAGAGGAAATTGCTCTTATTAAACATAGTTATACTTTCCTCAGTAAAAAGAAAACTTTAAAAAAGTTATATTGATAATATACAAGATATATAAAAATGGAAATGGATATTTTTGTGGTATACCAACACAGAGAGTTTGATTAGACTATACAACTGAGATTCTGTGGATGGTGGCAGGTTGAGAGGCCAATCTCACCAAAAAACTGACAATATTAATTTTGTATTGTTTTCCAAACAGTTCAAAATTGTTTCTTTCAGTTATAAGTTTTACTATATCATTTTTTCATGTATCTTGGTCCTAGTTTTCAAGTTCCAGCATTTATTCTAGAAGATGATTTCTATTCTCACACAAGACATGTAGATGCTAATTGGGGTATATAGAGACATGCTTTGTATTTGTTTAAAATGAATAATCTTTTATGCTGAATTTCATTGTGAGATACATTTATACCTCACTACTGCAAATCCTCATAGGAGAATTCCAATCTTTACAACAGTTCCTTGAGTGAAGTTTGTGGTGCTATTTATTGCTTAGCACTGTCTTCAGAAAAAGGAGAAACAGATACTACTTAACACAAAATTTACTTATTTCATGCACTACAATTTAAATATTACTTCGTGCCAATGTGTATGCAAAGTATGGTAGAAGAGATTTTTATTTCTGATATATCTTGATGCAAATGCCTTATTATGTACGTAATTTATATCAAATCAAGGAAGAATACAAATGAAAGTTTGTATTTCCTTGCATTATAGTGATGCTGTGTGTTGTTAATTTGAGTCTGGGAGGCAACTGTTAATAAAACACTTGAAGAATTTACTGCGACCTGCTTTCAAAGATGGCATGTGTGAATATAGTATGTAACTTAACTAGATTATACATGTACATAAAGTTTAAAATTGAATAAATTTATATTTGCAGAAAGTTAACACAGCATATATTTATAATTAACTTTAAATGAGAATTGATAAATAACTACTTTTCCTAATTTGTATACAAAGAAGAGTTATGTACCTTATTGCTAATTTCAAACATTAAATTCTGAATTGTTCAATAAGTTGTATGCATTAAATTTTCCCAAAGAACATCAGTGTAAGATCCTAAAGCCATGAATGTACAATCAGTTTCAAAATAATCATTTTCCTGGCAGGTACAATCCTGATGTCACTCTCTCAAACATAAAAGGTACTCATAAGGAATTCAAAGGTGATTGTATTGGGGTTTAGTCTGTGAAAGTACTTATCCTAGTAATAATCTCTTTCCACATTTGGCTGTCCAACTATTGAAATAGTAGAATCAAGAAATTGGGATTTCCCTCAACCCTCTAGTGGAAACTGAGGGGCTGTCTCTGGACCTCTTTGTCCCACTTCCCAATGAGGCTTCAGTGGATTAAATCCCTTTTTCGGTGTTTCACTTTGCCTCTTGTCTTATGGAAGAAGGGTGGCTGAGCCTGGCTCATTAGTGTGGTCAGATCCTAGGTACTGACAGGAACTGATCTGGTAACAGCTGCTGGGAGGAAGGACATGGAAGAATAGGGGAGATTTTCCCATTTCAAAAAATGACTTTCATTGATTGAAGTAAAATTGATGGTCTGTGGAGTACACGATGAGGGATCCTGGAATACAGAGAGGTGGGTCAGGAGCCAAGGGCCTTTCCTCCTGCTAGCTTTTTATTAAGAAGGCCAAAATTGCCATCTTTCTAGGGTGACATGGGGCTAGAGTGTAAAATCTGAACTTTGTACTTTCAGGAAGACCAAAGAAGAATATTAACCTCAGTGCTCTTTGCTTTAACCTCACAGTCAGCAGGAGTTATTCTGGGTGCTGTGGAGCACAGTATATATATATGGTATATATATATACGGTATATATATGGTATATATATATAATATATATATATATATATATATATATATATATATATATATATATATATATATATATATGGTATTTATTGTCTTCCATTTACCATTTAGTTTTATGTTCAAAGAGGAAAAATGACAGTCTTGACTGCGTTTTGACTACTTTTCTGTTCTTCAGGTTTGGATCAGGAAGGCACAGCTCATTGTGTTTGTTGCCATTAGTTTACCCATTCCTGTTTGCAGCCAGTATAATACTGATGCATTTTAACCTTGTGGTCTTGTTGATACTGAAATGCTACTCTAGGTTTAATTTTATCTATCCATGGAGGCCAGCTTGAAAACAAGTTATGAACATGGTAAAGATTTTTTATTACTTTGCTTAGAAATGGTCTCTGTGATGGGTTGAATGAAAATAGCCGCTGTAAGCTCATAGGAAGTGTCACTACTAAAAGGTGTATCCTTATTGGAGTAGGTGTGGCCTTGTTGAAGGAAATGTGTCACTGGAGGTACACTTTGAGGTTTCACATGCTCTAGCTAGACCCAGTGTCTCTATTCCTGCTTCCTGCTGATCCAGATATAGATAGAGCTCTCAGCTACCTCTTCAGGACCATGTCTCCCTGCATGCTGCCATGTCCTGTAATGCTGATAATGAATTAAACCTCTGAACTGTAATACAGCTCCAATTAAATGTTTTCCTTTATAAGAGTTTCTATGTTTATGGTGTCTCTTTTCACGGCAATAGAAACCCTAAGACAGAGACTGGGGTATTGTTGAATAGGCCTGACCATGGTATTATTTGGAGGAATGTGAACTTTGGGACTTTGAATTAGGAAAGCAGATGAATGCTTTAAGTGGGACTAAATGGGTCACACTATTAGGGTCATGGAAGACAGTAGTGCTGGGTTGAGTTGAACTGTGAGACCTGGTTCAAGAGGTCTCAGGGGAGGAGAATATTAATTTGTGGCCTAGACATAATTATTGTGATATTTTGGTTAAGAATGTGACTACTTTCTGCTCTTGTTAAAAAAATCTGCCTGAGGCTAAATTGAAGAGCTATGGATTAAAAGCTTTGTCAGAGGAGATTTCAAGACAGCCTAGTATTGAATGTCTTGCTTGGTTGTTAGTGGCCACGCTTATGCAAATCTATAATGAAATAGAGCAAGCTAAGCAAGTAAAAATACAAAATGTACAGTATGAGGAGAAAAGGAGCACCAGGAAGTATAAACAGATTAAAGAAAAACCTTATGCTACATGGAGTAAATGGAGTAGTTATTTCGGAGAAAGATCCCAGCTAACTAAGCTTCCAACTTGTGAAAATAAATTTAAGAAAAGGTTAGGGAAAGGCCTGGTGGTACAGACCTTTAATCCCAGAACTCAGAATTCAGAGGCAGCAGATCTCAGAGTTTGAGGCCAACCTCGTCTACTGAATGAGTTCCAGAGCAGCTAGGCTTAGACAATAAAGGAAACCATTGAAAACAGAAAGCTGGTGTGCTTGAATTAAGGGATTGTGTTCCAGCCCTACCAAGCAGCAGAACTTAGCAGTTTTGGTCATGTGATTCTGGCTTTAGAGTCCAGGATAGAGGAAAGGGGTTATAGGACCTCTGTCCATGCATAAGGAAAGCAACTGAGGATATGAGTCAAGGGTGTTCTGGATGGAGGCCTAGAAAGGTCATTGTATGAAGCTGTGGAGTTGATGCCTGGATTGTCTTGGAGACCCCAAGACGTTGGGGATGCCAGAGCTGTGGGATACCTCCGTAGGAAACCTGATAACATGAAGTAGAACCAGCCCAAGAGAAAAAGATGCCTGTTGCAGTTGACAAAACTGAAAGGAGTTGGAGATCATAAGAGAGTTTTGACATCAGACATGGAGATGCAGAGTTTGGAGTTTGCCAACCTTGCTTTTGTCCAGCATCTCCTTGTTATGCTTCCTGTCCTCTCTTTTGGAATGATAATATATATAATCTGTGCCTTTATATGTTAGAAGTATGTGATCTGTCTTTTTCATTTTGATTTTTACAAGGGATTACAGTTAGGAAATTACATGAGTCTCGGAAGAGACTTTGAACTTTGGACTTTTAAACAGAGCTGATAGTATTATAGGCTGTTGGGACTTTCAAAGTTGTACTAAATGCGTTTTGCATTATGATATGCTTACATGCCTATGCGGGGCAGGATATGGAATATGGTGATTTGAATGAAAATGGCCCCCATGAGATCATAGGCAGTGGCACTATTAGGAGGTGTGGCCATGTTGGAGGAAGTGTAGTAATGAGGGTGTACTTTAAGGTTTCAGATGTTCAAGCTACACCCAGTGTCACTGTCTCTTTTTCTCTTTGTCTGTCTCTGTCTCTCTGCTGACTGCCAATCCAGATGTAGAGTTCTCAGCTCCTTCTCCAGCACCATGTCTGCCTGCATGTTGTCATACTTCCCACCATGCTGATAATGGACTAAACATCTGAACTGTAAGTAAGTCTCCAATTAAGTGTTTTCCTTTATAAGAGTTACCATGGTCACCGTGTCTCTTCACAGCAATAGAAACTCTAAGAAAGTCTGTTTATAATATTATTATATCTTATTTGCATACTTACCACGTTATTACAGAAGAGAAGACATTTAATTTTTCTCAGGAGTAGACATGTTGATTTTCATGTTTCAAATGGTACCTAGGATGTGAGTAGCTACAGAGGGACAGAATATTTTTCGTACCCTTCTTTTCTGCCTAGTGTGGTGGTAATCTAATTGTATTGAAATATTATTTTGATTTGTACTGAAATATTAATTTGATTGTATGTTAATAAATAAAGTTGTCTGGGGGTCAGAGCTATTAGAGCCATAGCAAGAGTGTGGCGGTGGTGGCACATGCCTTTAATCCCATAGATATCTGTGTGTTCAGGGTCAGAGCTATTAGAGCCATAGCAAGAGTGTGGCGGTGGCGGCACACGCCTTTAATCCCATAAGATCTCTGTGTGTTCAGGGATACAGCCAGCATTGGAGACATATGCCTTTAAGACCTAGGGGGCTGTACATTCAGACAGTGACGAGGCAGTCATGTGTTTGGGTTTACAACCAATGAGAAGGCAGAACAACATACTTTAAAAATACGAACCGACAGGAAGTAGGTCTTTTTTTCGCGAAGCTGGGACAGCAGGAGGAAGGGTGAGATTTTAGCTCTGAGCTCTGACCTCTCAGCTTTCTCTTTTACATTGTTTCTGTGTTTCTTATTTAATAAGACGGTTGGTTACATCTACAGCCTAGAATTCCCTAAAAGGGTAGCAGTGATCACAACATTGTAACATAAGGAGCTCACAGAGTTTGGGGTGTTTGGGGTGGTTAACATGAAAGTAGAAGTATTCTCTTTTGCACCTCCACAGTGACTGTTTCCTTGGTTGGGCAACTATCTAAGGGACAGTGATGCATTTAGAGTTCTCTACTTTTTAGAAACTTTATCAAGCTTTGGATTTTGTGACAAGTAGCCAGAGGCTTAGACTCTTTGGACAACAATGAGAATTTTTATTTCTATTTATAAAGAAGAAAGATCCAGTGATTTTAAAACTATTGCATTCTCTGTGAATCTGAATGTCAGTAGATCACTGATACAGCTAGGGTGCTCTTCATTCCATTCATGGAGTATGGAAGTGTTTTGAATAATTACTTTCTTTAAACAGCTGATACATAATTAGTACCATTCAAGACTCATAGAGGAGATGATTTATACAAAGCAATTGATCTTGGTCCCTCAAGCACAATTTTTCTCCTTGTTGAAAATATGAGGTGTGAACCTGATGTGATGTTCAAATATCTCTTTCCAATCCCCCAAATATTCCCACTGATAGTGCTTTATAAAAGATAAGTCTGTGGAATGGAAATTGTAAGTGACATCCTCAGTGCTATGATGTTCAGGTTTGAATCTCTTGAATCTAGGTGCAAGTTACTCACAAATCAGGCTCATTTTTAAACACTGCATTTTACATTATTGCTCAGATTTTTTTCATTGGATGCTTGGTCAGGTCACCTGCAGAATGAGATTCTGCAGAGGCTCAGAAAACAAAGCTACAATGCTCACACTATTTAGATGCAGGAGTAATATAAATACCTACAATGCCTCATGAGGAAGATTATGTCAAGTGGTTATATTAATTGTCAATAACAGACTAAATTTCCTGGAGAAAGGTCCTCAATGTGGGAAAGAGTTGGTCCAATAAGAATTAGAAGGCATGATGGTATATGTTAGTCCACAATGGTAAGACCTCAGGGCAAGAGCTTATTACATGTTGGTGGGTCAGAGCAGGTACAGAATCAGAGTGTTCTGTCCCGTAACCATGAGGTCCAGGTGAAGATCGCATGTTCTAAAATTTCGAAAGTTTCCGCAAACAGTGCCACCAGTTGGAGATTAGATATTCAAACACAAGAGCCTGCAGTCATGATTTTATATTCACACCACAACTGTGGCCAGTTGCAAGAAGACAGCAATCTCAAAAGGACATTTTAGAGCAGTGTTTTGAGATTTCAATTAGAGAGGAAAAAGAGAGCAGAGAGAATAGTATAGGAAGAGCTGGTTGAATAACTTCCCATGGCTCTATACTCTAGGGATTGTCCCACATTTAAAGGAATCTGGCCCTTGGAGATCAAAGCTGAAGAACATGCCTTCCAGTGAGTTATCTGCCTGTCAGTGGTTTCTTCCTGGATGAGCTCTTGGCAGTCTCTCCAGCCTAGAGGCACACAGTGTCTTCTAAGGGAGAAATGTGCTTTTCATTTAGCTTGTGCCATTTTTATAACCAAAGTATCATTATATATAAGGAATTTCATTCACTCATATGTGATGTGAATATTGATCAAGTGTGTATATGCAGGACTTCCAATCAGCTCTCAGCCTTTATTCATCTTCAGGGCAAAAATACAATCAGCTTCCTACTGCCTTAATTCTTCACTCACTACTGTTTTCAATGTATATAAAACTATTGGCTTATTTACCTATTTCCCAACATGGATCCATGGTGCAGAATCTAGTCACAATGACACAAATGGAGAAGGCAGAGTTTTTTCACCTTCTTAAGCAGAACACACACATATATACAGAGCATGTACACACACACACACACACACACACACACATACACACACACACACACACACACACACACACACACTTCCTTCTCCTTATTAATCTTGTTACAGATTTTCTTCCTCAACTATGTCTGAAATTTCTGTCACGAGAGAACTGTTTCCTGCAGAGAATATTTGTGGAGATTGTAGCCACTTAGCAGGGAACATGAGCACAGATATATTAAGCTAATACATTTCTAAAAACTTTACTTTGTGGGGAAAAGGCAGTAGATGAAACTGTGGAGTGAATGGGCCATCAGTTTTCCAAGAGCCTGTGCAGAGTGACAGGATTAATCCTGACAGCCATGAGCATCCTTGCTGGATGGGAGGCTCAGAAACCCACTGTGCCTTCAGGACTTAGTCACAGTTGCTGTTTAGGGCAGTCTACACCTGTTCCCAAAGGGTGTACATTATTATGGTCCTTATTAACTCCAGTGGACCCACAGGCAGGCTGCCTGCCAAGCATTGGAGTCATAATTTACATGTGCTTTAGACAGCTCTTTATCACGTAACTTCTGAGATTAAGAAGAGATTTTATAGTAGTTCTGACATTTATTGGATTGCTGGGTTTAATGGAGTAGGTAACAAAAAATTTTTGTCTTGTTTTTAGAAACTTTGTTTTAGATTAATCTTTTTAGTCTCTTACCACTAGAGCTTTTTGCATTGTTTGGTTTTCCAAAGAACTTGCTTGCCAAATGACTTATCATTGAAATAGACCATCTGAAATTGATCTCTATTTAAGACCTCTATGTGAAGTCTTATTGCTTTGTGTTCTTAAAGTGGCTCTAAATAGATTAAGACCTTAAACTCACACAGGGGCAATGTGGAGGGAGATGGATAGAGGAACCTCTACTATATATATACAATATAAGTATAAATTTGATGAAGTTGCTGTGTTTCCTATCAATGAAGCAATGAAAGTTCACAACATATTTCATTTATGTCATGAAGTAGTTTAAATAAGTAGTTTAAAATCACTACCCATATGAGTAACAAGTGGTTTATGAATGGTTATTGTCTCTGTCTCTGTTGTCTTTCTGTGCCTCTGTCTGGCTCTGTTTCTTTCTCTCCTCCTCCTCTTTTGTTTCTGTTTAGTTTGACATTTCATATATATATATATATATATATATATATATATATATATATATATATATATATATGTGTGTGTGTGTGTGTGTGTGTATATATATATATACACACACACACATATATGTGTGTGTATACATATATATATACATACATACATACATACATACATATGCATATGTATATATCCTTTGTCCTCTAACTCTGCCTTGGAGAGCCAGCCTCCAAGGCAGCACTCTGGGCTCCAAGAAAAATACAGAGTGTTGGTAAAGCTGTGACTTTTCTATCTGAGGGCGAGGGAAAAATGATAACACTCACACATTCTCTTGATGGTTCCTTTATTCTCCTTCATTCTCTCTTTCTCATTGTTTATATATATCCCAACAAAATCAGGCAATATAAGAGCCATAAAAAGGTTACATTCCATAGGTAAAGGCATGAGGTGAAGCAGAGTCATGTCAAAAACTCTCATGCAATATATCTAAGCAGCCTTTCATGTGTAAGCAAGGAGCATATTTTCTCAGCCAAACCTTTTACTGACAGACTGTAAGTTTTAGTTATAAAGAAGGAATCAATTACTTTATTATCTATCTTGAGAGGAAATATTATAAGGACTTATAAAGAAATCGTAAACGTAAATTGCTGAAGAGCCCAAGAAGATGAGAAAATTGCATACTTGCAACCTATCTGAGTATATAGCTACTTTCCCCCCTGCATTCTTTCAAGTAGGGACATTAAAGCAACTCATGACCATGTAAACATTTTACACTAAAACTCTACAATCAGAAATCATAAATTCTAAATTCTCTTTAAACCCTAGAGTTGACTGTTGAGTACTGAGTTTCAGAAAAATGATGGTAGTGATGTCATAGATTCTCTAGTTCATGTTTGGGTACCTTATATCTTTTAGTATAAGCTCAGTTGGCACTTTCAACAATGCTTTAAATCTCAAAATATCTTTTCTGTTTGGTGTGTAGCTCCTGACTATCAAAGAAAAACCTATAGCCCTGTTTTGGGGCTATAGAGTCAAATTATTTTCTGTAGCCCTTACTAGGCAGAATTATTTGCACAAACTGAGGTCAGGAATGAATATAAAGAATTAATCATTTGCCAGCTAGCAATAATTGTGGTGTTTTGTATTTATGACATAGCTAAACAGCTCAGTTTGCCCTTGTGGAATAAAGATTGATTTTCTGGGAATGTTTATCTTAAAGACCATTAGCAAGCCCTCTGGTCTAATCTCAAGCTATTTTGAAGTTTAGTTCTACTTAATGGTGCAAAAGAAACCCGTGCCTGGCTTCTGGACTCAAATGTTTTCCTGAATCATAAATCTAAGCTGTGATATAGAGCAGCTCCTTAGTTGGCCTAGCTATAAAACATATCCTAGTATTTATTTTTATTCACCAAAACTTTGTATCAATTAGACAATAAAGCTGAAGCAGGAATCATCTTCATGACAATCCACAGATAAAAATGCCCAGAATATTGGAATGTATTCATGAGATAAACACACTACAATACAGGCAGTGGGGAACTCTCCAGATCCATATACATCATATCGGATACCAGGTAAAGATTGTAACAGCAAACATGTGAAGGTATCACAGAAAAAAAGATGTTCTGGACTCTGTAGCCTTGTGGCATTGCTTAACAAGGTAAATAGACATCAGAGAGTTTTTCTTCTTGTGAACTGACACCTCGAACCTTAATTGCCACTTTCTGTTCCTGTGACAGGGCTATCAGCACTTCCCTAAATTCTGTCAAGGAGAAGAAGTTCAGGAAAGGGCAGCTGTGACTCACAGTAAACATGAATTTCAGTCTACAGTTTCTGCCAGTGTGTGATCCATCACTAACAACCAAGTCCAGTTTAATTTCTGAGAGGAATTCTGGAAGTCTTTTGAGGTTTGAATTCCTGAAATACCTTGGAAGAAGAGATTTGGGAGACTATGAAGAGACAAGATGACAGTTTCAATCAGCCATACCTACTTAGTCCTCTGTGCGCAGTTTCCCTTGCCCACTGAGGACACAACATTCACATACCTGCTATATGTGGTAAGCAGCTTGTCGATGGTCAGTATCTCACTTCAGTAACTGTTGAAATGCAGTGAGCAGAGCTTAGCCCCAGAGAATTCTGCTTTATCATGCATTCTGATACTCACCACATAGGCTTTAAATATTTTCTCCAATCTTTAGCAAGTTCACTCAACTTCCTTCTTGTAGAATTTAAAGACATAATCAATACATGTCACTTTCAGACACAAATATTAATGACTTCAAGAGTTTTGGAAAATGCTACACAAACCCAGGGTTATGTGAATTTTCCATTAATAAAATATTAATATTTTCAGAATGTATAAACAATATCAACTTCTTAACTTTGTAAAGCAATTTTAAGTATTACTGTATGCATAGTACTTCTAAATATTAAATTACTTATATATAAGTGAAACATAATTTCCCTTGATTTTTTGGCATGCTATGATGAAAGTCTTCAAACACTTCAAAACCTACAGAATATGGCATTTAATGCATTTAATAACCTGAGACTTTTAATGACAATGAGACATATCTGCTTCTGGCAGCACCAATTTACCAAGAAAACGATGGGCATAGAAGAACCTCCATATAGAGTTTTCTTTCTTTATGGCAAAAGTTAACCACTTAGCAAGGAAACTTCCCTTTCCTTAATACCAGACTGAATGCTGTCCAACCTGGACCAGCAGGACACAAAAGAAAATGACTGCTGAACTTTGTCAAGACAAAGTAGGACAGTCTTTCAAAATTCCCAGCTTCTCAGGAATGTCTATCAGATATGTTAGACCTGTAGGCCAAAGATAGATGCCCCAACATTACCAAGGAACCTTGTACAGGCAGCCAGATATCCTTGTTATTAGGTTATGAATCTTTGATGAATCTAAAGACTAAGTAGTTAAATGTATAGTTTTCTTTAGTTATGGTAAAAGGTAAACTAGATACAAAACTTTAGACACACGAAGATAAGATAAATAATAAAGTATTTTCTCTAACTTTGCCAAATACAAATGGACTGGATATTGTAACTGCAATTCTTACTTGATAACTGTTTTTGTTGTATGTAATTTTACAATGTTAAAATTAAAACCTTCTTTTAATTAGGCAAAAAGGAGGAAATGCTGTGTAATAATTCCTTTCTACACTGTGAAGATGTGTTGCTCTCATTGTTAATAAAGAGCTAACTGGAAAATAGCTATGCCGGAAGAGGTTAGGCAGGAGAGGAAAACTGAGAGTATTCTGGGAAAAAGAAGGGCAGAGTCACATGACGTGGATATCCAGATGCAGAGGAAGAAGATGAATATGCCATGCAGAAAAAAAGGTACTACCACATGGTAGAGCATAGATAAAAATAGGGGTTATTATAAGTTGAAAGTGCTAGTTAGTAACAAGCCTAAGTTATTGGCTGAATATTTATAACTAATAGTAAGTCTCTGTGTGGTTATTTGAAAGTGGTCTGACAGGATGAGAAAATATGCCTACATTTTTTCTTGGCATTCAGAGCACCAACTGAAACTTAAAAGTGACATTGATGAAGACCAAATTAACATGTAATAAGCCTTGAATAAACTAATGGGTTCAATACTTTGTTGGTTTCTTCTTTTTCCACATGTTACAGGGGATGGAGTCCAGTCTTCAAGCATGGACTTTAAGCACACACTCTGTCCCTGAGTCCATTCTAGTCTTTCTTCCTTTATTCTCTCAATAGCTTCTAAAGTACACACTATTAGTATCCTCAGATATCAGGTAAAAGGTGCAGGATGGTCAGCACCCTCAGAGACAGTATATTACCATGTTGCAAATATGAGAAACTTAATTCCACTGCCCCCTGCTTCCTACATACATGGTTATTATGGATTTCTAGGAAGGGGAGTGATGAGGCTGAATTTCCATGTGGATGAGGAAGGAAGATAAACCTTATCAATTCTATGTCCTGGGTGGGAATATGGACTCAATTTCTTGTATATAGCTATTTATACAGAGTAGAGCTAAATCCTGTTTATGGGGAAGAAATACTCTCTGGGGGCAGAACAATACTTTATTTAATCCAAAAGGTGTCAGAGTGAAAATTCCAATTCTGAAATGAGAAAAGGAAGAATCACAGTCATCAGATATCTCCCAAGTCTCCTTCCTCTCTCTATTCTTCATCTTTCTCTCATCTTTTCTCCCTTCTTTGCCTATCCTTTCCTCCTCTCCTCTGCTTTCCATCTTCTTATTGCTCTCTCACTCTATCTCTTCTCCCATCCTCTCCTCCTGTCTCTCCCCTTCTCTATGCATCCCTTCCTCCCTTATAGGACATATGGACCTCTTCCTCCCATTCTTAGCCATTACTGCTATCATTGTCCTCCCCTTAGATCTTGTCTTTTCTTTTCATAGTACCAATCACCTTCCCTTGTCCTCTCTTTCTTCTCTTCCTCTCATCCTCTTCCTCCTCCTCCTTCATCTCCTTCTTCTTACCCTTGTATATGTACCTTCCTCTCTCTCTGTCTCACTCTCTCTGGATGTCTTTCTTGAACATTAACCTAATGTCACAAAGGAACCCAATAGTAGAAATGAGAAAGAAGAAGAATCAATAAAAAAACAGATCTGTTCTGATCAATCATTGTGAGTACCAAGTAGGGGATTGCTAAAACCAGGGTTCACTAATTTCAGTGGAACAATGTCCAGGGTACAAAAATTGTTACAAAACAAGGCAGGATATTTCATTGTTTTTCCAACACTAGCTCTGCTGAGAAATTCAAAATAACATGACATTGGGAATGAAAAGTTATGATACTCATATACAGTGTCTGGTGTAGAATTTCTTCAATATCTGGCTCTTGAGGATTTGTTTTAGGAACCCAGCTGTGGTGTCAGCACATCTTTTAAGAGAAGATGGTGTTCATTAGAATGTGCACCTAAAAGGAAGGCTTTTATAGCAATTTAAGCAAGTTTTATAGCAATCAGTTAAGAGAGTCTGAGGATATTATTTACCTTTTAAAGTATCCTGAGCCATAGAGCATTTTGCTCTTGTACCTTTCATACCTGAACCCTTTATACTCACTCTTTATATTTAGGGGAATACACCACTGCAATTGCTTCTAGCAGCATCTTCTGGTAGCAAAAATGTGTGTGTAAATCCACACTTAACAAGAAGGCTGTCTGGGTTGGATGGGTCTGAGAAGACAAAAGAAGACAAGAATTCCCAGTGAGCTCCATGCCTGATCCACCAGGGAAGGCAGTCCCAAGAAGCTTCATGAACTGGCTCCCACCATGATTTCCCAAATCATGACAGGAAAACACTCCAGTCTGCTAGGGGGAAAAGGAAAAAGGGACAATTTCTTTTGTCCTTCTGATCCATAAATGTCCAAATAAACTGAAGTTCTCTCAAACACTTCTTAGCTGGTCCCTCACTGAGGACAGCTCCTTTTATCCATTCATGCCTAGTTATACTTGATATCAAAATAGCAACCATTCCAAGTTTTGTCCTTCAGCTTCTAACTTTTCTCTGCTTCCCTTCTGCCAACAGCAGACTCGGATTCCATCTTCACCAAGAATTCCTACTTCAAACATCAGTTCAACAGTCACTCTGGGCCTTCAGCTCCATGCCTTCAATCCTGCCTCTGAGATCTCCCTATGTGATCTCTCCATATGTGAAGAGGAAATCCTTCTGCCATTCGGATGTTGTACTGTACAAACCACTGTCACATTATCTTACCCCTCTTTCCTTCCCTTCCCTCCACTCTTTCACTGGCTCACTAGGTGTAAACACACAACAGATAACTGTATGTTAGAGTGGGGGAGGAAGCTTGCAGATGTCAAGGCAAGCAAGTCAGATATAAAAGTCATGTATCTATACATTGCATTTCAAGACACATGCAGTGCTGAAGTACTGATACCATGGAGGGGGCACACTTGGGAGATTAATTCTATAGAAACCAAAGAAGAGATGGTTAGAGCAAGAGGGGGATCAATCTCAGAGGAAGGAATTTGGAAAGCAGGACCAAGCTCTTGGCAATTTCCTGTTACCTTCTCTAAGTGCACATAGATGTCTCCTTAAGGAGATATCGTCCATGTATGTGCACTAGCAAGAAAGTTATATTTTGAAATGTCAAGCATTTGTAAAACTAAAGGAAATTGAAGAAAAAAACTAAAATCAAAAAAACAAAATTCAAGTAAACAAAACCGTGCTTAAACCACTTCCCAGTTCCTGTACATGTCAGAATTTTGTTAATCAAGTTCTGCAAAGAGCAGCCTTGTCTCTCTCTGTTCCCCTAGGATCTAAGGTCTGGATGTAAGCCTCAATATGACAGTCCTAACAGACTTCACAATAGCCATAAACTTCATTAGATAACTTCTTTTCAAGCCACAGTCTTCTCTTGTAGCACAGATTGTTGCCAAAGTCACCATCCAGCAGGTCCACATTCCTGAAGGCTAGGTTTCCAGGACTGTGCCAGTACACCTTTCCATTGTAGATGTAACCAACTGTCTTATTAAATAAGAAACATAGAACCAATGTAAAAGAGAAAGCCAAGAGGTCAGAGCTCAGTGCTAAAACCTTACCCTTCCTCCTGCGGTGGTCCTACCTCTTCGAAAGAGATCTACTTCTTGTGTGTTTGTCTTTAATATAGTCTTTCTATTCTGCCTTCTCATTGATTGTAAACCCAAACACGTGACTGCCTCGTCACTGCCTGTAAGTACAGCCCTCCAGGTCTTAAAGGTGTGTGTCTCCAATGCTGGCTGTATCCTTAAACACACAGAGATCTACCTGGCTCTGTCTACCAAGTGCTGGGATTAAAGGCATGTGCCACAACCGCCATGCTCTTGCTATGGCTTTAATAGCTCTGACCCCTGGGCAACTTTATTTATTAACATACAATTAAAATCACATTTCAGTACAAGTAAAATACCACAATATTCCATGGCTTCTTTAAACCTTGCAGTCTCTTCCCACCAAGGTCTAAAATTCATTAGCCAACATCCTCCAATGAGCTCCAGCTCCAGCATGAGATCTGAATCCTCTTCCTGCCAGAACCTGTCCTTGGGTCACATCTTGAATTATTTCCCTGCTTTCCCTGTTGTGTGGCTTCTCTGAACACCATAACCATTTCTCCTATAGCCTTGTGTCTGTCATCCCTCACTATGTTTCTTCTCTCCTCATTAGATTTCGTCCTCAGTTCTCATCACTCCCCATTTACCAGATTTTCAAGTCCAGCTCCATGCAGAAGCTTTCCAGATCCCTCTCCTGCCTTCACCTGGCTTCCCAGAACCTCCTTCTAACTGCCAGCAAAGGTTCCAAGATGTGGTATCTCACACTGCTTTCAATTACACAAGGTAGGACTGAACCCCACTTCCAAAATCAGTCTTCCTCTAGATGCCCTACTCATGCTTATGAGAGGGTCACTGCCATCCCCATGAGCCCAACTCCAAGCCTGCCCTGTCACAGCCTTGACAACCTCTATTCCTCACCCCTGGATCTCTGAAACGCCACATTTCTATGCACATGGTCATCACCCTCTCATCATCATTGGAAGTGAGCAGCTCTCAAACATTAACTGACTTCCCCCATTGCACTTAGCCTTACAACTCCTTCATTTTACATTCTGGAGTCTGGTTTGGTCACCTCATCATTCTGCCCAAAATTACCTGAAGAGTTCTCCATTTATTCAAATCACCACTATTCTTACTGCCCACACTGGACAATTGGAAGCATGGCTCTGAATGGTCATTTCAATACAAATCTGCCATCCTTTTCTGATACCAACCACAAATCCCAAAAAAACATGCCACTGACTGATGCAAGACCCCTCCTCCAGGAACTCTCTTTTGGCACCTCTTTACAAGTCATCAAAAGTCACCTCAAGTGGGACCCCTCTTCCTCTGAAACCCACAGTGTCCTGTATTTTCCTCCTGAAGAATAGAATTCACTCTGCCTCATGGGAATTGGTGCTCATTTTCTGTGTCATCACCCACTAGCGTCCAGGTACTGAGGGCCAAATTTCTATCTGCCATGGTATATTATTGTTAGGTAATCAATAAGAATTCATGCAAGTGAAGCATGAAGACACAGAAGACTGCCTCATACATCAGTACTTCCCAATTGTGAGTACAAAAGTACTTGCCATCTCTCAAAACCTAGAAATAACCAACTGATTGTGGCTTATACCTGTGCCATTCCAAGAAAAGATGCTTGTTCTGTGAGTTTCACACCTTGGAAATTAGAGAATTGTTCAGAAGAACTCTTGTAAGGAAAGAAATGTATATCCTTGAAGATCACCACAAGCTTGTCCAAATACTTGAAAACCTTTCATGATGGAGCTCTTTAGGTGTGCACAAAGCAAGAGCTTTTTCCTAAAGACAAATATGCAGTTATTAGAATAAACTCTTTTGACTTAGTTAAAATAATTTTAGGTACATAGTCTCTACACTATGTTCTCATACATTCTGGGGAAGCATCCATTCTCTACTCACTCACAAGAATTGGAACTTTGAAGAATTACTATGAGTAAGAGATAAAATTAGAAGAGCTGGAAATACACCAGAAAATGTGCCTTTGACTCAAGGCTAGAACACTGGTGACTGCTTGTACTCAGAGACAGATGATCTGGAATGGATTGACTCTGTACAGAGAAAGAAATAGAAGTGTGTCACAGGGAGATCAGTTTGCTTACATGAATCCAACCTAAGGTGAGAAGCCCCAGCTCTTCTTGAATAAGAAGGAGTTCCTCCTCGTTCTCAGCATAACAATAATCAGGCTCTCCATTCTGCACAGGGATTATAATATGAGTGACATGATATTCTTCCCTTACCTGACAAGAGAAAACAACTTGTTACAATTCCCTGGCACTGTCAATCCCACTCTCTCACAGCACAAGTAAGTGAAGCCCCACCCCAGTGAATGACTCTCATCCTTCTCCCTCACCTCAGTGTTTCTCCACTTTTACTGCTCCAGTGCTTTGCTGTGCCGGAGACAGCATGTGAAAAGCCTGACGTGTTGCCAGTGGAATCTGTGCTGGAGATACCAGAGAATGAGGATATCAATCCCTCTGGGCCTGCCCCACCAGATATTCTACTAAGTCTGCCTTCTGTGGGCCAGCGAGAAAACAACCCTTGTTTTCACCCATCCAATTGTTACTGGTTCTTGTAATCCTCCTCTTCTATTTGCTCTCTATGGTTTTCTTTCTCTCTCCTGCGGTGGTTTCCATGAAATTAGAAATGATATTGAAATTGTGTCAATGGCAGGAGTTAAAGCTGTTATACAGGTCATGGGGGAAACCCAGAAGGCTGGTGGAGAAAACTGTAGATGGAGTGACATATAGATAGGATAAAAGACAAGAGTTGTCCAGAACTAGTTAGAAGACAACTTGGTGAATTACAGAGAGATGAAGAAGGACTTAAGCTGACAGGAAACTGGCAGTCTGGTACTTTAAACCATTGCTTGTACTTCTGTGCTTTCTGAGAAACTGCAAGTAGATGGCCTCTGGGGTGATTACCTCAAATGGTCTGATAATTATTAATCTGCAAAAGAATAAGCTGGTATGCTTTGGCTTTCTTCCTTGGAACTTCTATGTGCAATCAAAGGGCACGGGGTACACTTTGCTGATTTACAAAAAGAACTTTTGAAACTATTGTGGAGAACTCAATCACCTGTTGACTTTTCTCACCCCCTATTTCCTTGTATTATTACAATAAAAGACTGGGGTTGAGTCAGATCAGGAAAAGGCAGAGAAAACGCACATCTCCAGATCTGACAAGACTTGTCAGCTTGACCAACTCCTGTGTTCCAGTTTTTTCTTGTGCCTGCCAGACATTCCCGCCCTTTGAGACCCTCGAAACTGCTGAGTCTGGACCCCGGCATTGCTGGGTACTCTATGAAGGCAGAGATGATAAGATGAACCTGATATGATGTCCCTCTTAGCACATCCTGGCCTAGGTTCTTCCCTGCAGCAGCCAGTAGGTCTGCTCTGGGGTCTCGAGGTATTTAATTTATTATTCCAAGGCTTACCACAGAATAGGTGGTCAGACAAGGCCACAGAAGGAATTGAGTCCTCCTCCTTTTAGAATTAGTCAATATGCCTGTCTCCATGTCTCATAGCTGACATTCTGCTTGCCAGCCTGCCTGCTTTTACTTCAATATCTCACTCTGTATATGAGCCAGGTTTGAACTTGTAGGAAGCCTCCCGCCCCAGTTTGCCAATGACTGGAGTTACAGGCATTAGCCACCACTAGAGTGAAAATTTCTAATTATAGCATTGAAGCAAATTGTTCAATTCAAGGGACTTTGAAAAGCAACCAAATGCAAACTCATCAAATTCAAGGTGGCCAGGCCTTGCCATCCATGGTTCCTTCTGTGGAGTGATATGTATGGACACAGCCCCTGGATATGTTTTCTCGGAGTCATGGAAAGCAAAGGGGGAAGAAACAATCTGAGATCAAGAAGGAGTTTTCATATCTTTACCTGGGTACCACATAAGACACCGCATGTTTCTAGTCCTTTTTTGGTATTGTTCTTCCTTGCAGAATGGAGGAACTGATCCCATAAATCCTTTGGAAGGACCACAGGGCAGAGGCCTTAGGAGTTCTGAACTGCAATGGAAAAGAGAGAGAAGTCTGAGGTTACAGGGCCTGGTGTCCCTGAGCAGAACTCAGCCTGGCAGCCTAGAGGAAAAACATGAAGTCATCAGCATTCCCTCCAGCAGCACATTCCTCACTTTCAGGACCCATGATAGAACCACACAGCAGGCAGGGATTTTCTTCTCCAAACTCTGGCCACAGGTGAGTGGGAGCTGTGAGAGTGGACTTTACCAGCTTGAGTGGATGGAACAATATATTTCTAGGTATGACTATGAGTTGGTTGTAAAAATACATGTCCATGTGAGTTCACAGACTCAGTGGGCAAAGTCCCCTCTCAACTCAGGTAGGTAACATGAAGGCACATGGGAGATAAACAGGACAAACAGGCAGAGAAAATGTAAACTTCCGCTGTGTCTCTCTGGATATAAACAAATCTTCTTTATCTGTGGTACATATGTCCAGGTCTGCTGGCTTCTAGACTCTCAAGTCTGGACTTACATTTCCCTGGGTTTGAGACTAAGTCTCTAAAAAGTAGCTCCATTGGTCTGTGCCTTTCAGACATAGACTGACTCAAATTATTAATATTCCAGAGCTTCCATATTGAAGAAAGACTGTTGTGATCATGTTCAGCCATGTAGACCACTGTATTCAAGAGCTCTGAGACCAAGAGAAACCCTATCAAATTTTAATAGGTTGCAGACAGGATAGAAATGTACAGAGACTTATCTCAAGGTCATAATACCACAGCTTGTCTCTAATAGGGCATGTTGTAAGGATTGGTAAGATCCTTGAGACCCCAGAATTGCAGGGCAATCCATATAAACATACCACCTGGAGAAGCTGCAGTCCAAGACTCGAACTGTGAGTGAAGATGGTACAGAAATCTGTCCTGGGCAGATTTCTTGACTTATCTTGAACCAGTAAGCCCTTTCCTAATTATTTCTCCAAGCCCAGTAGGAACTGAACAGCATCCTCCTGCTCCTTCATTATATTATTTGGATGTGTAGATTGCTGAGTTCAGAAGGCTCAAAGCTGGCAAAGGCTGACTCTCTTGCTTGTATCTGGAATTGTGTAAATTGTGGACTGCACAGGGTCATGGCTGGGGAAAGCCAATTCTCTCACCTGTGCCTACTTGAGACAGAGCACTGCAATTTGGCTTGCAGCTCCTCCTCATTCAAGAGGAGATTTTGACTCTTGCAAGGCAAGACAAGAATCAACCAATGCTTTAGAAACATCAGAAAAGCCAGGCCTGGTGATGTACACTTGGAATTTCAGTATTTGCTTGCTGAGGTGGCAGGATCTCAAGTCAAGTCTATTCAAGCTGTAAAAGTAGATGTTACAAATGAAACAAACAACATAAACCAAATGAGATGAGATACTTGAGAACCTTTTTTTCAGAAATATTTGTGTATTTTTCCTTTAAAATCCTTTATATATGAATTGTGAGTGTGTTTGCACAAGTCCATG
Source organism: Peromyscus maniculatus bairdii (assembly GCF_049852395.1). Classification (NCBI taxonomy): domain Eukaryota; kingdom Metazoa; phylum Chordata; class Mammalia; order Rodentia; family Cricetidae; genus Peromyscus; species Peromyscus maniculatus. The sequence continues at coordinate 57,091,312 of NC_134852.1, read as the reverse complement.
ATATGTGTTTGTTTGTCAGAATGTGCACGCTGCTGTGTGAGCAAGGATGCACAGGTGCTTCAGCACATCTGCAGATGTGACCTGACTGCCCGGAGTGCTGATCTTTCCTGGCCCCTTTGGTCCAACAGAATCTCTTCTGTGCTTCTGTGTCTGCCCAGCTAGCTGTGCTGTGAGAAACCAGGTCTTCTCCTGTCTCCCTGTCCCACCTCACCTGAAGAGAACCTTGAATGTAGAGGTGGCCAACACACCCCATTGTCACGTGCTTTCTGGAGATTCCATCTCAGGTTCTGACCCTGTCACTGCTAGTGCTTCACCCACAGAGTCATCATCTCCCTGGCCCTAATTGAGGATTTCCTGTGAGAGTCTACCAAATGCTGAAAACATTATCTCATGTACCCAAAATTCTGTTGCCCTCACATCTCTCCATTATGTCCTAAGATTATCTAAGAGTCCAACTTTCATAAAGTAACAATGCACAGCACATTCCTTACGATGGGAGGTGATTCAGTATTTTCTTAATGTGCTTCTTCAAATCTCTACAGAGCTCAGAAAAGATGAGGATCTGAATTCAAACAAGTTTTGTGGAAACTTGTCTGGGTAAACTAAGTTAAAGTTATTTTGACAAGACAGTCAGATGGCAGGAAGGAACGAGACAACACTCATCACAGGAGGTTCTGTTACCACAGCAAAGTGGATCCGTGGAAGCAAATGGCCGAGGACGTGGACAAGGGGAAGGAACATTCTCTGTCGCTCAGTGCTCTAGACCTCAGACACCTGTGCACCAGCACCACCTTACTTTACTGGAGAGCTGGAGTCTGTTTTGTGTGGCTGACCCAGAGGCAATGGAAAACACTTATACACAGGTCATTTCCAAGTCATGGACCTGTGGTGACTCACCTGGGCTTCTCATCATTTTCGTCTCCCCACAGGGAGTGTCTTCTGAAGTTGTGGAGGTTATTTCCTCAAAGCATCCCTGGGGGCCACACACCACTCGTTTCACAGGTGTGCTTCCTCCTGAATGTTCTTCAGCCTTTGTAGCTGTTGATGTCAGCCTGGGGTTCACCTCTCCACCATACACAAGTCTATGCAGAAGAGAGATGAATTTGGGCAAGTCTGGGGAGTTTTGTCCGAGATTTCTTATATCTTCCTAGAATACCTTGTTTCTTGCCTCTTCCTCTTTTCTTTTCTTCTACAGAAAGAGAAACAGATTTAGGCTAATTCTTCAAATCCCAGAAGAAAAGACTTTACCAGCAAAGAGATGAACAATGTGTAGGTCTGTTTAGGTCTGACATCTCAGCATAAGGTCCATGTTCACCTTCATAACACTGGTGTTATGGAAAACAGCCACTTAGACAGTTCCTATATAGCCATCTTCAGTAACCACTAAGACTCAATATTCTCAGCACCATATTGCACTTTGCATGTGTGTGTGTGTGTGTGTGTGTGTGTGTGTGTGTGTGTGTGTGTGTGATAAAGTGCTTGTCTGGATAAAGTGCACACGTGTGTTCAAGTGAGTGTGGAGCCTATCCATTGCATCACAGACTAGTGAGCTCCAGTCTTACACCATGTTGCTGACTCAGATGCAATGCAGACCACTTATGTACAAGTCTTTGCCAAGTCATCTACCTGTGGTGACTCATCTGGGCTTCTCACCATCTTAGTCTCACCACAATGAGTGTCTGCTGATGATGTGGTGGGGGTTATTTTTTCAAAGGCTTCCTGTGGGCCACACACCACTAGTGGTTTAATAGATGTGCTTCCTCCTGAACATTCTTTAGCCTTTTTTAATGCCAATGTCAGGTTGGGTCCCACCCCTCCACTCCTGTCTTTATCACTGCCATCCACTTGCCTGTTTAGAAGGGAGCACCATTTTCCAAATGCTGTGGAGTTTTGGAGGATATTTCTTATATCCTCCCTGAAGGGCTTGTTCTTTGCCTCTTCCTCTTCTGTCTTATTCTACAGAAAGAGAACAGGATTCAGGCTAATACTTAAAATCTCATAAGAAAAAGCCTTGTCAGCAAAGAGATGAACAAAGCATAGTTCTGTTCGGGTCTGACATCTTAGCATTGCATTCATTCTCACCTTCATAACCCTGGTACTATAGAAAACAACGACCACCCCCTTACTCAGTTGCTGTATAGCTGTCTTCCATATGAACTATATCTCAGTCTTCTTTACATGTGTATGAGTGTGTGTGTGTATGTGTGTGTTGGCTTGTATGGGTGCAAGAGCATGTGTGCTTAAGTGAGTGTAGAGCCTGTTCATTGGATCATAGACTCACTGAAACAGCACAACACAGTCCCAGGACATTGGCTGACCAGGTGACACACAATCTTCCAGCCTCCATGCTCACACACCGACTTTATCTGCCAGGTAGCCTTCATGCTCCTTGGTATACTGCTTTCGGTGTTTGCTCTTCAGGTTCTCAGCTCTTCTGTAAACCATATTTACAGTCTGCAGTACAAAACCCCAAAATAGAGAATGATAATAATTCTAATGTCAGAAAAGAGGAAAGAAAACAAGTGGGGAGAGGCAGCAGTATCTCATGCATGACTTGAACCCCACTCCCTGACATCCCTCTACTCTGTACTGCTATGCTGAGGCTACATCAGTTCCCATCTTACCCAGGATTATGATCTGTGGCTTTTCTCTAAGTAGCTCCCGGCTTCTCTGAAGATATTAGGTAAGCCACATAGACAATGAAGACACACCCTGCAGATTTTAGAGCTTTTTTCAGGGGCAAGATAGTTTCAATATTCTGGGAGATTTCTGAGGTTCTTCACAAGGGGTCTAAAGGAGTAGAGCAGAGTGACTAAGATGTACAGAAAAGTTCCAAATGTCTAATTGAGGTCCTGAGGAAATTTGATCTCTGCATGCAGGGTCTCAGGAATTCCTGTAGTGAGAAGAGGCACACCCTGAAATCCCACAACACTTTTCCTCCCAGTATTCAGAGAAAGACCCTCACTCTTCTATCAGCTGGTACATTCAGCAAACATCAGCTATCCAGAAGTATAGCTAAGCTGCCATGGTGCATGATTGTCAACCCAGCACTTTTGAGGCAGCAGATAGAGTTTGTGGATCCACAGAAACTTGAGAAAATGGACAATCCTCCTGAATTTCAAAACAGGAAACAGACAGTGGTCTCTTTCTTCCATTCCCAATAACCATATGGATCTTTGCTCATACAGCACCTTAGTGTATTGTTTCACAACATCACCTCAGAGAGCATTAAATAATGACAGGAGAAACTGAGGATGCTCAGAGCTAGGGGAGCTATGCTGTGGAAACTTAGAGAGATGCTGCACCCAGGAAGTCTACTAACCTGCTTCAACCCTCACATCAGGCAAGAATCAGGAAAGATTCACAATTGTATCAGAAACTTTTCTTGAGTGGAGGGTGTGATCAGAAACTGAGCGTGACAAACTGATGTCTGGGAGGACACATGAGTGCCCTAGTAAGAATAATTTGTCTTTGGAAGGGAGAGGAAATGAGAGGGATATTTACTATGATCTCAGGAGACTGCCTTCATCGTGCAGAATACCAACAGTGGAAAACAAACAAACAAACAAAAACCCCATGTTCTAGGCATTATACAACTTGGGAAATGTAAACTGTGGTACCTGGGCTTATCTCTAAACCTGAGCTTTCTCTTCCTCTATGGAACAGGAAGGTGATGTACCTAACCAGCACACACAGTCTTCTGAAGATCAACGGAGTCATGCCCAGAGAACTCCTCTCCAGTGCCTGAGCTCCTTTGAGTCACATGCATACATCTCCTTAGGTTCTGTTGAACCAAACTCAGGGCTAGGTATGACTGGTGGGACCTTTACTATCTTTCCCTTCATCAAACACACAACGTTCTTGTCATTGAGACTATAGGAGCCATTCCCTGGGGACAGCTCTGCAATCTTGTATTTATTCTGCCTACCCAAGTATGTTGAACAGCCCAGGGACTGTATTGAGCAACTCCAATTGCAGATGGTCCATAGTACTCTGGTAACTGTGTAGCTACAGGAAAGGCTAACCTCTTTTCTATACCAACCAACAGACTACAGGATGAAGGGAAGTGGTGTCTGTGTTCTGACACCAACAGCTATACACCTACAACTGGCTGCCTGGGCAGAGATAGTGCAGTTAAAACATCAAGGCAGACACATCCTGTTTACCCTGCCAACTCTTTTGTCTAAAAGCTGGGCCCTGTGGGCACATGCTCAAGAACTCTCCTACTCATGAAATCTCTTATTTGTGATACCACCACCATTGTTCCTCATGTTTTTGAATAGTAAGGAAAAGCACATGTGTGAGCTGCCAGAAATCTGATTAAAAGATGACTTTGTCAAGTTCCATAAGGTCAACAAGGGTGAGAATCATGAAGAAAAGGACAGGATGAGTGAGGAATCAGTGATGGGAAAGGAGATGGAAAGTGCAGGTTGTCTCTTTAAAATTTTGTAGCTGGAGTTTTCTCTCCAGGCCCTGCCAAGCCCCGGCAGTTCAACAGCCCACTTATAAAATAAACACACAGATGCATATATTGCTTACAAACTGTATGACTGTGGCAGGCTTCTTGTTAGTTGTTCTTATTTCTTAAATTAACCCATTTCTAATAATCTGTGAGTTGTCACGTGGCTTGTGACTTACTGGTACCTTACATCTTGCTTGTCATGGCGGCAGGCAGCTGGCAGCTCTATCTCCCTGCCTTCCTGTTCCCTCAATTCTCCTCTCCGTTAGTCCCACCCATACTCCCTGTCTGGCTACTGGCCAATCAGTGTTTTATTTATACAGAGTGATATCCACAGCACTTCCCCTTTTCTTCTTTTTTTCAAAAAGGGAGGTTTTAACTTTAACATAGTAAAATTACAAATAACAAAACAATTATCAAGAAATAGAGTTATTCTAATATTAAAGAAGATATCGTACCTATCTTGTATTTGTGAGTTTAAGGTTTTATATCTAATTATTTTTTATCATAACTAAGGAAAATGAACAAGGGAATCCATGGCTGATATGTAAAATTAAATTAAATTATAAAATAAAAAAATATGATATATCATAAATGCTTCTGTGAGTCTTTGTTCTTGCAAGGCTGCTTCCATTTTTACCACATTGTTCTCCAGTTTGATTTAAGATTCCCAGGAAAGTTTGTTAGTGATGTCAATATTCTGCCCAAGGAGCTTAAAAACTGAAACTGCTCTTGGGTTGGGGGAATTACATCATTATGTCTGTAGATGGCATTACTGTTCTAAGACAGAAAAGAGAAAATGGGGAACATCAAACCCATGTCCTGCTATCCTGTTATGCTGTCATCCTGCCTTTCTAGCAGTCTAGAACATTGTGTGTATTTGTGTGTGTGTGTGTGTGTGTGTGTGTGTGTGTGTGTGTGTGTGTGTGAGAGAGAGAGAGATAGAGAGAGAGAGAGAGAGAGAGAGAAAGAGAGAGAGATCTTTCCCTAAAGAAATCAGAGCAAACAAAACACCATATTGATGATTCAGCTCAACAAATTTAGTGAATAAACCCAGCTTAGCATCCACTTACTGTGGTAGTTACATGGTAGAGTAGAGATTAGGAGATGTGCAGCCCCTGAAAACCCTGTGAAGGAGCTCTTAGGTAACATTTAACTTAAGGAACAGACCTGACACTTTGAGATTAGCATTAGAAGACTCTACACAGCTATGAGTGGTTGTGCACACATCAGAGGGTTGTAAATAAGCATTAACCCAGCAGTTACCACATAGGCTTCTCTCGATATTACCAGCAGTTAAAAAGCACCCAATTAGACAGCACCCAAGCTTGGAGGAAACTCTACTTATGCCTTCCACAATGCAATCCCAGCTAGAAGCAAAAGGATTTGTGATAGGGTGCCCTCAGTCATTTAATTAGAATCTATGACACTTAAGTCTTCAAGAGCAATTTAGTGACATTGAACAAGTAAAATTCAGTACTGATATTTAAAGATTCCAGGAACTAAGGATGAGAAGCTGCAGAAGGAAATAAACCTTTGAGAACTGTGAACTCCATTGCACAAGCCTTTCTTGAACCTTTTATAGGGAGTCAGGGTGTTTGAGACTTTGAAAGCCAGAAGGACCTGGACAGATGTAATGCAGACAAAGAGACCATGGATGTCAGCCCAGACTAATATACCCATCAAAACTTTCAATCATCATAGACGGAAGGAACAAGACATTCGAAGACAAAGCCAGATTTAAACAATACCTATCCACAAACCCAGCCCTACAGAAAGCACTAGAAGCAAAATTTCAACCAAAGGAAGTCAGATACACACTCGAAAACACAGGCAATAGATAAAACCACAACAGTAAACCCCAAAGAAGGGAAGTACACACACACTACCACCAAAAATAACAGGGATGAAGAATCACTGGTCATTAATATCCCTTAATATCAACGGACTTAATTCACCTATAAAAAGACATAGACTTAGAGAATGAATACAAAAGCAGGACCCATCTTTCTGCTGCATACAAGAAACACATCTCAAATTCAAAGACAGACACTACCTAAGAATAAAAGGCTGGGAAAAGACTTTCTAATCAAATGGTCTTAAGAAACAAGCAGGGGTAGCCATCCTGATATCCAACAAAATAGACTTCAAACTAAAATCAATCAAAAGAGATCAAGAAGGTCATTACATACTCATCACAGGAAAGATCCACCAAGATGAAGTTTGAATTCTACCATTTAAGCCCCAAACACAAGGGCACCCACATATGTAAAAGAAACATTACTAAAGCTTAAACCACATATAAAACCCCACACATTAATAGTGGGAGATCTCAACACCCCACTTTCACCACTGGACAGATCTCCCAAATCGAAACTTAACAGAGAAATAAAGGACTTAACTGATGTCATGACCCAATTAGACCTAATAGATATCTACAGAACATTCCATCCTAACAAGAAAGAATATACCTTCTTTTCAGCACCCCATGGAACTTTCTCTAAAATTGAACACATACTTGGCCACAAAGCAAATCTCAACAGATACAAAACAATTAGAATAACCTCCTGTGTTCTATCAGACCACCATGGTTTAAAGTTAGATTTCAACAACAACAAAAACTACAGAAAACATACAATCTCATGGAAACTGAATAATGCTCAACTGAATCACCAATGGGTTAAGGAAGAAATAAAGAAAGAAATTGAAGACTTCCTAGAGATCAACGAAAATGAAGACACCACATACCCAAACTTATGGGACACTATGAAATCAGGGCTAAGAGGGAAATTCATAGCAATAAAAGCCCACATAAAGAAGTTGGAGAAATCCCACACTAGTGACTTAACAGCACACCTGAAAGCTCTAGAACAAGAAGAAGCAAAGTCTCCCAGGAAGAATAGATGCCAGGAAATTATCAAAGTGAGAGGTGAAATTAATAAATTAGAAACTAAGAGAATAATACAAAAAATTGAAACAAAGAGTTGGTTCTTTGAGAAAATCAACAAGATAGACAAGCCCTTATCCAAACTAACCAAAAGACAGAGAAAGAGAATCCAAATCAACAAAATCAGAAATGAAAAGGGGGTCATAACAACAGACATTGAGGAAATCCAGAAAATTATCAGGTCATATTTCAAAAACCTCTACTCCACAAAACTGGAAAACCTAAAAGAAATGGACATTTTTCTGGATAGGTACCACATACCTAAGTTAAATCAAGACCAGATAAACTATTTAAACAGTCCAATAACCCCTAAGGAAATAGAAACAGTCATTAAAATCTCCCAACCAAAAAAAGCCCAGGACCAGATGGTTTCAGCGCAGAATTCTACCAGATCTACAAAGAAGAGTTAATACCAATACTCTCTAAATTGTTCCACATAATAGAAACAGAAGGAACATTACCAAACTCCTTCTATGAGGCTACAATTACCCTGATTCCTAAACCAAACAAGGATGCAACAAAGAAAGAGAACTACAGACCGATCTCCCTCATGAACATTGATGCAAAAATACTCAATAAAATACTGGCAAACAGACTCCAAGAACACATCAGAACAACTATCCACCATGATCAAGTAGGCTTCATCCCAGGGATGCAAGGGTGGTTCAACATACGAAAGTCCATCAATGTAAAACACCATATAAACAAACTCAAAGAAAAAAACCACATGATCATCTCACTAGATGCAGAAAAGGCATTTGACAAAATCCAACACCCCTTCATGATAAAAGTCTTGGAGCGATCAGGCATACAGGGAACATACCTAAACATAATAAAGGCAATATATAGCAAACCAACAGCCAATATCAAATTAAATGGAGAGAAACTCAAAGCAATTCCACTAAAATCAGGAACGAGGCAAGGCTGTCCACTCTCCCCATACTTATTCAATATAGTACTTGAAGTTCTAGCCAGAGCAATAAGACAACATAAGGAGATTAAGGGGATACAAATTGGAAAGGAAGAAGGCAAGCTTTCCCTATTTGCAGATGACATGATAGTATACTTGAGTGACCCCAAAGATTCCACCCAGGAAGTGATAAAGCTTATAAACACCTTCAGCAACATAGCAGGATACAAGATCAACTCAAAAAAATCAGGAGCCCTCCTATATACAATGGACAAAGAAGCTGAGAAGGCAATTAGAGATACATCACCCTTTACAATAGCCAAAAATGACATAAAATACCTTGGGGTAACACTAACCAAGCAAGTGAAGGACCTATATGACAAGAACTTTAAGTCCCTGAAAAAAGAAATTGAAGAAGATGTCAGAAAATGGAAAGTTCTCCCATGCTCATGGATAGGCAGGGTTAACATAGTAAAAATGGCAATCTTACCAAAAGCAATTTACAGATTCAATGCAATCCCCATCAAAAATACCAACACAATTCTTCACAGACCTGAAAAGAATAATACTCAACTTCATATGGAAAAACAAAAAACCCAGGATAGCTAAAAGAAACCTGTACAATAAAACAACTTCTGGAGGCATCACAATCCCTGACTTCAAGCTCTACTATAGAGTTACAGTAATAAAAACAGATTGGTATTGGCATAAAAACCGACATGTGGACCAATGGAATCAAATTGAAGACCCTGACATTAACCCACACACCTATGGACATATAATTTTTGACAAAGAAGCCAAAAGTATACAATGGAAAAAAGAAAGCATCTTCAACAAATGGTGCTGGCATAACTGGATATCAGCATGTAGAAGGCTGCAAATAGATCGAAATCTGTCACCGTGCACAAAACTTAAGACCAAGTGGATCAAAGACCTCAACATAAATCCAGCTACTCTGAACCTGCTAGAAGAGAAAGTAGGAAGTAGGCTTCAACGCATTGGCATAGGAGATCACTTCCTAAATATAACACCAGTAGCGCAGACACTGAGAAAAACAATCAATCAATGGGACCTCTTAAAACTGAGAAGCTTTTGTAGAGCAAAGGATATGATCAACAAGGCAAAGCGACAGCCTACAGAATGGGAAAAGATCTTCACCAACCCCACATGTGACAGAGGACTGATATCCAGAATATATAAGGAACTCAAGAAATTAGACATCAAAACGACCAACAGTCCAATTGAGAAATGGGCTTTAGAACTAAACAGAGAATTCTCAACAGAGGAAACCCAAATGACTGAAAGACATTTAAGGAATTGCTCAACATCCCTAATCATCAGGGAAATGCAAATCAAAACAACTCTGAGATACCACCTTACGCCTGTCAGAGTGGCTAAGATCAAAAACACTGAAGACACTTTATGCTGGAGAGGTTGTGGAACTAGGGGAACTCTCCTCCACTGCTGGTGGGAATGCAAGCTTGTACAACCACTTTGGAAATCAGTATGGCACTTTCTTAGAAAATTGGGAATCAATCTCCCCCAAGATCCAGCTATACCACTCCTGGGCATATACCCAAGAAATGCTCAATCATACCACAAGAGCACTTGCTCAGCTATGTTCATATCAGCATTGTTTGCAATAGCCAAAACCTGGAAACAACCTAGATGCCCTTCAACTGAAGAATGGATAAATAAATTGTGGCACATATACACAATGGAATACTACTCAGCAGAGAAAAACAATGACATCATGAGGTTTGCAGGCAAATGGATGGATCTAGAGAAAATCATCCTGAGTGAGGTAACCTAGACTCAGAAAGACAAATATGGTATGTACTCACTCATAGGAAGATGCTAGATGTGGAACAAGGATGACTGGTCTGCTACTCACATCACCAGTGAGGCTACCTGGAAAACGGGACCCCAAAAAAGACACAGAGAAATGGATGAGATCTACATGAACAGCCTGGTCATGAGTGGCAACAATGAAGAGCAACGGTCGAGGGAAATAGAGTGGGAGATCCTTGCTGGATCAAGAAAAGAGAGGGAGACAAGGAATAGGAGACCATGGTAAATGAAGACCACATGAGAAGGGGAGGAAGCAGAGAGCTAGGGAGGCCCACGGAGATCCACAAAGATACCCCTACAAAAGACTGCTGGCAATGGTTGAGAGACGACAGGAACTGACCTACTATGGTGATGGGATGACCAGACACCCTGATAGTTGTGCCATAAACCTCATCCAAGTACTGAGGAATCTGGATGCAGACATCCATGGCTGGGCTCCTGGTGGAGCACTGGGAGTCTAATTAGTGAGAAGGAATAGGGTTTATATGAACGAGAATTGTTGAAGCCAAGGTTGGATAAAGCACAGGGACAAATAACCAAATGAATGGAAGCACAGGATCTATGAACCAAAGGCTGAGGGGCCTCCAACTGGATCAGGCCCCCTGAATGGGTGAGACAGTCATTTGGCTTGATCTGTTTGGGAGGCAGCTATGCGTTGGTGCCGGGTCCTGGGCTCGTTGTATGAGTTGGCTGTTTGAATCCTGGGACTTATGCAGGGACGCTTGGCTTGGTCTGGGAGGGGGGGACTGGACCTGCCTGGACTGAGTCTACCAGGTCAACCCTGGTCCTCGGGGGAGACCTTGATCTGGAGGAGGTGGGAATGGGGGGTGTGCTGGGGGCAGGGGGAGAGGGGCGAGAGGGGGAGAACAGGGGAATCTGTGGCTGTTATGTTGAACTGAATGGTGTTGTAAAATAAATAAAAAAAATAAAATAAATTAGAAACTAAAAAAAAAACTGGGATTACATCAATTATTTTCAAGAATTTACAGTGGAGATCAATTCAAGATGGCAATGGCTGTTGGCATCCCCAAGCCCATGGAGCAGCTCCAAGGAGCCTGAGAGACTCAAGGAGGCTCAGAGTAGGGATGATGCAGCAGAGGATGAGTCAGAGAGCGCCAGGTAACGCAGAAACATTTAAAAAAGGTAGGTCTTATGGGACCTTTTAAAAGTGTTCTCCTGAAATTGAAAAAAAGATGGCAGAGCAGAGTTCCATGCATGAGCCAGAGAGATGTGGACCTAGAGCTGTTGAAGCTCACACTAATGGGGATGGAGAATGCTTCATTTTCTAGATTGGGCCACCTCAAAATTCTCCCAGGGACTGTGCTGTAGCTGGGGGCCATGTTGGTGTCCATAGTCCATGCTGCCACCAGAAACCATGTTGAAGTCAATGAGCTCTGCTTCCACTAGCTGTTCTGGGAAAGGAAGCTTCTTTTGCAGTGGTATCTACGACTGCAGACTCAAACTAACAAAAGTCACCTGTACACAGTTGGGCAATAAATTATTTTGTTACCTGAGTTAATATTTGAAAAGAGACCTTGGTGATTGGTGAAAATGTGATTTATTCTTTAATTAAGACCTCTAAACAGCATGTTCTGATTTGAACCATATCAGAATTCATCAATATAAAGAAAAAATGTTACATAATATCTCAGGATTTTTTTGAAAGCCTGGGAATCTATCAAAGAGATTGTCATTTGTGAGGTAAATCTCCACCACTGAGCTATATCCTCCAACATTCTCCATACTCTTATTTTTTTGTTTTTATTTTTTACTTTAAAATTTTCACATTTTATTAAGGTATATTCTTTTCTCATCTAATATACCCTGATTGTAGTTTCCCCTCCCTCTACTCCTCCACATTCCTCCCAACCCCCCCTACTCCTGATCCACTCCTTTTCTGTTCCTTATTAGAAAAGGACAGGTTTCTAAGAGGTAACAAACAATAATAAAATATAAGATACAACAAAAAAAATAACATTGAAACTGGACAAGAAAAACCAACAGAAGTAAAATAGCCCAAGAGAAATTACAAGAACCTGAAACACACCTGTTCACACACTCAGGAATTCCATAAAAATATTAAACTGAAAGTTAGAATATGTTTGCAGAGGACCTGGTGCAGTCCAGAGTAGGTCCTGTGACTGCTGCTTCAGTCTATGTGAGTTCATATGATCTTTGCTCAGTTGACTTAGGTAGCTTTGTTTTCCTGGTGTCCTATGTCCCCTCTGGATCTTATGCTTCCTTTATCCTCTTCTTTAGGGTTCTCTGAGCTCTGAGGGGAGAGATTTGGTGTAGAAAAACCATTTAGAGCCGTGTGTTTCACAGTCTCTGTGCATAACCGTCTGGCTGTGGGTATCTGTATTTGTTCCCATCTGCTGCAGGAGGAAGCTTCTCTGATGATGGCTGAATTATGCTTATTATCCATTCTTTATTGTCATATAAATATGTAACAATGCACAGCTGATATTTTCATAGTACTCATAGTTCCATTTCACTGGAAAACATCCTTGAATTTCTAAGCCGTCTTGGTTCATGGAAGACTATTTAGCTCATGGCTTATCATTTTTTTTTTATAATTGAAATGTTACCTTCTATTTTTCTTTCTAGAATAATTTTATATTATTTTTGTTCATCAGAAAGCTTCTCCAATCTTTTTCAGTGCTTTCATTCTGTGAAATCTTTCAAAGTAAATAAGTTCCCTCCTCTATCTTCATGTCAATCATCTGCTGATATCTCAGTGCTAATGAGATGCAATGAGTAGGACTGGGGTTTGGTCTCATCTCCATCATTCTATCTTTTAGAATAATTTGGAATATGATATGTAATGACCACATGGCCTGACTTACCTATCTGGGCAGGGGGTCTCAACATGTGTCACATCATTTTTGTAGTGCTCCATATCTGGGGCATCTGGCCCTTGACTATCTACAGTCTCTTAATATTTCTTGGAGTAGAGATCCTGTGTCCTTCTGATAGTTCTGTGATGTATGTACTTACCCCTCCCCCTGTCCTTTCCCCTGGAAAATTAAGCCTGATCTTGCCCCACCTTTCAACACTTTCAGATCTGGTCTGTTAAGATACCTGCTGCAGGATCCCAGTCATAAAACCTCTACATCTTTGTCCTCTCATGTTATTTGAAAACAAACAAACATAATGATCTTGGCTAAAAAGGTATTGTTTCTGTTTTGTCACTTTTCAAATCATTCCTCCTTCTGGTTGCTACCCAGTTCTCTATCATGCATAGTAAATATCCATCAGTGAGATATGTTCATGATAACATGGACTCAGTATGTCAGTTTCACATGGTCTAAAAACTGCAAATTTCATTCCCCCTACTGCAATCTGTTCTCTATATACCCTGTACCAGTGTATACTGTGGGCACTCTCGCTGTCTCAATGCACCAGTTGTTTACTACAGTGTAGCAACACAAAGCCAATGTTCCCTTTTTGTTCTAATAAAGAAGCTTTAGGATTCTGTTTTTATTTTGTTTTGTTGTCATTCTAACAAAACACAGTTAAAACCCTGGCATTTGGATTAAATCACTGACCATCTTGGACCTTGAATCTGCACAGCAGCTTATACTGAATCAAACCAGCACTTTAGTGCATACGTTCCTCAAATGCATTGGCATAGAGATTCTCATTCTTGTCATTTCAGCAATTCTGACTAAGTGGATAGAAGCCCTCCTATTGAGAAACTGTAGAGTGGTTTGCCTTAAGGACACCTGACCATAGATACTAGCTGGATTCAAAAGGTAAGTGAGAATAGAATGATTTTACTGAACATGTGGGAAGAGCTGAGGGAACTGGAGTTATTATCAAAGAGCATGCTGGTTATGGAGATTTTACAGAAGGAGAAAAGTATCAAGATATAAGAGTTCCTATGGAAACAGAGTATTCTCGTCAGCAATGAAACATATTCTTCTCTTAAACTCATAGGACACAAAATAATCTCAGTTTGTGATATTCACACAGAAAATCATTATTTAATTGATAATGTATTAATAAGAAGCAAAGAGGTGGGCTACAGGTGATTCGGTGGCCAAGAGCATGGTTGGCTCTTGCGCAGGACCTGAGTTCATATCCCAGCACCCACATCTGGAGGCTCTCAACCACCTCTAACCTCAGCTCCTGAGAATCCAATGTCCTATTCTGACCACAGACACTGTATTCGTGTGTATGTGTTAACAGATATATAGATATATACATAATTACAGAAAAAAGGAATCTCAAAGAAGCAAAGGCATTGCAGATCATGATCCATTGTTGTTGTAGTCATAAGAATACAAAAGTCATGGGTCTGATCTTGGCATTTTCATGCATCTGTCCCACTAACTCTCCCATAATTCATTCTTAGTGGGTTTATGTTAATTTTAAAAATTCAAGATAGCATAAAGAATATATTTTTGTGTGTTTTTCAAGAAGTGGTGTGAGCTCCTTCTCAGCACAGCACTCAATCCTTTAATGGATGGTGTACTCACCAGACTCCTTTGTTGAATGAATTGAGACTGGCCCTGTAACATAGAGATAAAAGGATGGAAAGTTACCAGGAAGAAGAGTCCTACATGTTCAAAGTGCCCTCTGTACAGAGAATGCTCTCAGGCTATCAGGAAACCCTGGTTTCAGATTTAAGGAAATAAACATTAATTACACGTGAGCTGTTGTAGGTGGGGGTTTTGTTGACTTTCATTAGCTATACAGCATATGTCTAAAATATAAGGCAAATATACCACTAAAATATAAACATAAATGCTAAATGTACCTCTGGAGGAATAATTTTTTAGCTAAAGTTTTCAATTTCCATATACTAAAAATATTTCATCTTAAAGAAACAAAATATAGAAGTGAGAAGAAAGGAGAAAAGTCATTATATGTGCAGAAAAAAGGCCTAATGGAAGGGTGGTAACAGATAATAATGCTTTTAGTTACACTTACACCATTGCAACATTTTCTTTGAGACACTCATAAATGCATGAAATGATAACATCTTGTTTTCCTTACTATTTTGATGTAATGTATTCTTTATGCCATTCTATTCCAAAATACTGTGTCACAGGTCAGAGATATGAGAGCTTTTTTTCAAGGTGGCTAAATAATAATATTGAAAAATTTATATTGCTCAAACTTTTTTTTCCAGAATGCAAAAGCAAGGTTTATCTGTTACAAGTCATGACAGGGAACTCATCTCAAGCCATCTCAAGTGAGGCAGGGAAGAGTTACTCTTTCTTGGGGAAATTAGTTTTTATAGGCAAAACCCATAAAATTTTTTAGAGGGGAGGGGGTTAGTACAGGTCCATCCTTGATTGGTCCAATTTTTCCCGGGCCTGGACTTTATCTTATTCTAGCTTGTCTGTTTGCCTTGTCAGGAGTTTTACAACTCTTCTCTGGGGTCAGGTCGTGTTATCTCTGGAGAGGGGTATCTCATGGTTAATTGGTTACCATCAGACATCCTGACTCTGTTCTTTTGAGTTCCTGGATTGAAAGCTTCTTGGTCTGCACTCAGATATTATCCTTCTCAGAATTCTGATAGTACTGATGGCTAGGCTAGCTCTAACTTTGTCAGTGTGGCAGCATCAGACAACCAGATCCTTCTGCAAGGATATAACTAGCTTGTTAGCTCACTTTTAGGATAATAAAAAAAACTTGTAAGCTTTGACGATCTCAAAAAAAAGGTTTAAGATAAAATATGTTTCAGATTTCTCTCCTATTCTATGGTCTAGAGCTAAACATTTAGGAGCCCTGATGAGCTGGTAGAGCAATGACTACTTATTGTTCAGTTACAAGCTCAACATTTTGAATTTGTTTTAGATGTCATCTAAATATATGTAAATATAAACTTAAAAGTGCTTCTCATCAGGCCAAAAATCTCTGTCCAATTTATACCTCACTTTCTGGACAGAAGGAAAATGCACAAGCTTTTAACCCAAATCTGTAGTTCTTGTTGAGACTCAAAGGTATGAGTCCACTTCTACTGTTTTACAGGTACCCATTACCTGCTTTGTTTACAATATGGATTTCAGTACGGATTGGTAATACTAATGTATCTAAAACTTTTATGTCATTTTGTAAGTAGGCCTCAAAGGATCAAAAGAGTCATAAAACCTAGACCCACTTCACAGAAGTCAAAAGGACCCCAGATAAGTATTCCTAAAGATGATATTTTCCTCTCTCATGGTTTTGGGACTAGTGCTTTTCCCATTACTAAGGATATGGACCTAAGGGGTTCCAAATAAGTTCATAAATTTTAACTTTTGTTTCTAGTTTAAATTTGTCTCAACAGATCCCCACTTGGCTGGCAGTCACCTCCAAGCTTCAGTTGCTGACTACACTGCTCCAGACTACTGTGAGCTCCGGACTTGCTAAAAGCTGACGCAGACCAGCCCAGCTAAAATGATTCTTCCTTTGTCGCTATGGGGTCAGGCAGCTACTTGCTTCTGACAAATGCCCCTTGCCCAGTCTTTGACCAGCTTTTCCGCTTTCTGCCTTCCGCCCGACAACTGCGCCCCAGTGCCAGCTCCAAGCAGTTCCAGAAGAAAATACATCGTCCATGTTCCCTCTTCAGATAAGGCTAAAATGCTGGGTCAAAAAAGCTCCCTAACATAGAGGCAAGTCTAATAGGGCCCACTGTGATCCTCATTATCTTACTCAGGCCCTATATCCTTATCAGACTAGTACAATTTATAAAACAGAGGATAGGCAGCATATAACTCATGGTACAACGGGGTTATACACAAGTCAGGACCACCGAATACGTCTCATGCTCAAACTTTTTAAGGAACTGGAAGATGTTGGGCTTATTTGGAATGAATGGTTGTTGGATGAAATATTCTCAGAAGCTATGGTTTCTTCTGTGACTATATGCTACTTAGGTCCAGGTGCATGGTGGGAGACCTCCTTAAAATATTCAAGGATGGTACCATTCAATGTGAATTGCAAATGACGATGCTCAGCTAATGTTGTCCCTTGAGTTGGGATTGGTGTTAATAGCTCCCAAATCATTTCTAGACCCTGTAGATAATTTGAAAATACCCCTTCTATCATTTGCCAGAGATCACTTATTTAAACATTTGCAGTCATGTCAGGTTCATGAAATATATTGCCACATTTAAGCTTCCCTTCAATTGGGCTTTATGTGGTTACATATGGTTTATTTTCTGCCTAACAAATTCTATATATTTTATTCTGAACTTATTGATAAAATAAACAGTCTTAAAATGACTTTGGGAACTATCGTATACTTTTCTCATTAAGTTATCAGAACACAGAGATAGAAACTTAAAGAAGTTTACATTTAAATTCTAAATTTCAATTTTCTGCCATCGAAGATCAGAACAAAAGGCATGCATGTTGGCTCATACACATAATCTTAGCACTTAGGAATCTGAGGCATAAGGATTATTATGAGTCTGAGGCCAATATATGCCATAGAGTGAATTCTAAGCCAACATAACATAGAATGTGACTTTTCTCAAATGTAAATAAACAAATAAATAAAATAAATTACAAATAAAAGTAGAACATTAATGCTTTTTCTTTGAGTTTTTTTTTTATTGTTGCACATTTTGGAGGAAAATCAGTTTTGGAGATAAGGAACTATTTGTTCTAAGACTTCTACCTCAACAGTTTTTAAAATCTACATAGACTTTTCACTCTTAAAGTCCTATATCCCTTCACATTTAGTTATGTCCTATTCCTGGGGCAGGAAATCAGAGAGGAAGCTGGACCTCCACATGTCAGGCTCTCAATGCACGGAGGAGGAAGATACTAGCAATTCTTGGTTCAATTTTCCTATCCCTTACTCTCGACACACATTTGAACTCCTCTGGTCTTAAGTCCCAGTACATGGCAGCCTTTGACTCTCTGGACTTTATTTTATATTAATTTAAATTTTTTCTTTATCTTTCTTTTTATTGAAAATAGATTTTATTTTCTCACACAATATGTCCTAATCATAGTTTTCCCTCTCTCCATTCTTCCCATTTCTTCTCTACCTCCCCTCCTATCTGGATCCACCTCTTGTCTCTTATTAAAAAAACCAACAGGCATCCAAGGGATAATAATAAAATAAAGTATAATACGATAAAACAAAACTAACACATTTAAATAGAAAAACATACAAAATAAACAGAAGGAAGGTAGATCAAGTAAAGGCACAAGAACCAGATGCAGATGTAGATATCCACTTGTTCTCAAACTCAGGAATAACACAAAATACAAAACAGAAGTTGTATGCACCAAGGTCCTGTGGGGAAAAAGAGAGAAAAAGATTTATAAATAAAATGAAGTTAAAATATGAAGTAAGATAAAGTTTATTTGTTTGTTTTTTTAAGAGGAAAAACACTGACATAACATTATGGGACAAGGAGCCTCTAATGATGAGGCTGAACTCTTATTCGGTTGGCTATATATTGACAGGCATGCAGCCTACCCTTAGGAGCAGTGTATTTCCCCAGTGAGAATCTTTTGGATGCTGTGGGATATTGTTTTTGTACACTGGTTTAATAAAATGCTGATTGGCCAAGAGCCAGGCAGGAAGTATAGGTGGGGCAAGTAGACGAGGAAAATTCTGGGAAGAAGAAGGGCTGAGTCAGGAGTCACCAGCCAGACACAGAGGAAGCAAGATGACAAGGCAAAACTGAGGAAAGGTACCAAGCCATGTGGCAAAACAAAAATAAGAATTATGGGTTAATTTAAGTGTAAGAGCTTGCCAGTAACAAGTCTGAGCTAACGGCCATACAGTTTGTAATTAATATAGGCCTCTGTGTGTTTACTTGTGTCTAACTGGCTGTGGACTGGGCGGGACACAGGAAAACTTCCAATTACAATTGGTGCCCAAAATGGGACAAGATTTTCCACCTAAAACCTGAGAGAACTTAAGAGATTTTAAAATGGAGCTAAAAACAGCTTCATAGTTGTGTCTCAGGCAAGCCATGAGGTACAGCATGGCAGATTCCCATCAAGTTACACAGAGATGTCTCTAAGTCATGTAGTGCACTGTGTGGTAGATTTAGCTTTCGCTAGCACAAACAAAAAAAGAAGAGGTTTCTGGGCTACATGCTGCTTTGATAGAGGCACAGACCCACTGCTTCCCAGAGTCAGTGGACAGCCTGGTCCAAGAGCTGGTTGTGAATTATCTCCACCATGTTGAAAAGCTGAGATGGGTGGAGTCAGCAGCCAAGGCTGCAGCTTCAGTACTAGCCACTGCAGTTTAAAGCAATAGATTCACAATAAGGCAGATTCAGATGTAATAAGACTTTAAATGGTTTACAGTGTATGTAAAAATGTATGTAGTCTTGGAAGAGAGAAGAAAATGAATATAAACAGTTATATAAAGAAAGAAGTGGTTTCACAAAACAAAGTCTTTAAAGAAACAGTAAAAGTAATATAAAAAATAAGCCAGGCAAAGATGGAAATCACAAACAGAGTCTAGATTATATTGTCTTTGGGATTTTTAACTGCAGAGAAACATTTGATTGTAAAAGCTGCTGAGTTAAATCAATGTGTATATTTTAAAGGTATCTTGATTTCAAAATTTATGTCTAATGATATATTGTTTTCGAAAGAGGTTCTGCTTTTGTTTCCACAGAAGATGAGAACCTGTGGATTGCTTCCAGGCTAATATGGTTTGGTCAAGGAAGACGCCCCTGAGAGGTCTCCAGATGATGATCCAACATCCAGAACAGCTTCAAGGCAACAGGTTCAGAGAATACAGTGTCACAGACTATTCTAGTTAGAACTTGACCATAAATCTTAATTTTCTTAGGATCCTCATAAAACTACTAGCACCTCCTATGAGTAGGAAGTAGCCTAGAAAACTATGCCCACATTCCAAAAAAATGGATATTAGATGTTTGTCATTGTTTAGGTTGTTGATTACAAATTGTTATTGGTCATAGTCAATTTCTTTCTAAAATAAGAAAGGGGGTATGATATAGAAATATAGGATATAGATATGATAAGATGAAAGAGTAGATTGTTGACTACTTTTAAAGAGCAACAACTTGTTTAAAAATGTTTTACATTGCTATGGATTTTAGTTTATTGATACAAATTTAATTTTGTTATACTCTATGCATAAACTAAACTCTTGTTTAAAGTATTTTGTTTGTGCAACTCATTTGAAATTATAGTATATAGTTGAGAAATACAGATTAGTAATTAGTCATCTATGATAATCAAATTTATAGTCATGTTAGTTAAGTTTTCTAGGTATACATAGATATACTTCACTTAGGTAGGTAATCTTCAAACACTTCAAAAACCTACATAATATGTCATTTAAAATATTTTAAGAAGTTTGACTTTCTGGACATTGAGACATGTCTGCTTCTGGCCACACCAATCTACTTCAAAGAAGATAATGGGCATTGAAGAAAATCATTATGGAGTTTGCTTTCTTTGTCACAAAAATTAACAACTGGGCAAAAAAAAATCCCTTTGCATTAACTGACTGAATATATGTTGTATAAACTGGACATGCAGGACCCATAGGAAGATGACCACTGAAATTTACAAGGTGAGATGGTCCTTCAGGTTCCTGCTTTGCAGAAGAAACTGCCAGACACAGAGAGAAACAGGACACAGAGAGAAGCAACTAAGAAACTCTAGGCCTATAGTATGAAGAAAGATGCCCCAACATTGCAGAGGAACTTTGAATGACTGTACAGGCAGGCAGCTGTCTCTGTCATTTCCAGAATTTTTAGAAGTTGCTTACAATGGTACTTCCTATTTACTTAGGTAATATATCTTTCTGAGGTCTTTGATATAGTTGAAGTCTAGATATAATTTTCCTTGGCTATGATAAAAGATAAATTGGATATGAAACTTTAGATTCACAAAAATAGGATAGATGATAGAATATTTTCTTTAATTTTGCCAAATACAAATAGACTAGATATTGTAACTGTAATTCTTTTTATTTATTTATTTTTATTTTTTATTTTATTTTATTTTACAATACCATTCAGTTCTACATATAAGCCACGGGTTCCCTTATTCTCCCCCCTCCCACACCTTCCCCTTATCCCCAGCCCACACCCAATTCTTACCTCCTCCAGGGCAAATCCTCCCCCAAGGACTGCGATCAACCTGGTAGACTCAGTACAGGCAGGTCCAGTCATAACTGTAATTCTTGCTTGATAACTTTTCTATTATATGTAATTTTACTATGTTAAAATTAAAACTTTTCTTTTTGATTACACAGAGAAGGGGAAATGCGGTGGAATATTGCTCTCGTGCACTGGTTTAATAAAATGCTGATTGGCCAACAGCCAGGCAGAAATTATAGGTGGGGCAAGCAAATGAGGAGAATTCTGGGAGAAGGAAGGGCTGAGTCAGGAGTCACCAACCAGACACAGAGGAAGCAAGATGACATGGCAGAACTGAGAAAAGGTACCAAGCCACATGGCAAAACAAAAATAAGAATTATGGGTTAATTTAAGTGTAAGAGCTTGTCAGTGATAAGTCTGAGCTAATGGCCATAGAGTTCATAATTAATATAAGCCTCTGTGTATTTATTTGGATTTGAGTGGCTGCAGACCAGGTGGGACCCAGGGAAGCCCCCAACTACACTTGGAGAAAATCAAATTTTCACTTGCAAGTAGTTATCAATTGGAAATAGCTTCCAGTTTATGGATAGGATTATGTGTCCAAATTTCTTTTCAGGTCTAGGACCCAATTTGGTGTAGACTCATGCAGGCCCTGTGCATGCTGCACAGTCCTCGTGAAATTCAATTGTGCCTCAATATTCTTGATCTAGAGAACCTGTACTCTTAGTTTTCTCCATCTATTCTGGGTCCCACACTCTATCTGCCTCCTCTTTCACAACACCCCCTGTGGTCTGAGGGGAAGGATTTGATAGAGACATCTGTTCTAGGCTAAGCATTCTAAGTTCTCTCATTTTCTGCATAGGGTAGAGCTCTGCACCTAAACCTATTGTCCACTGGGGAAAAGTCTTCTTGATGACTGAGCAGTTATCTATGAGTATGTCATAGATATGCCGTAGATATCTTTGAGTATGCCATACTCTGAGTATGTGGAATATCATTAGGAGGTTTTTCTTGCTATGTTTTGTTTCATTTGGAAAGGTGTTATTGGGTTTCATACTAGATCTCTGACCTTTCTAGTCTCAGGTTCTTGCTTATCTAACCAGTGTCCAGTATGTGTTCTATATCATGGTGTGGGCCTTAAGTCCAATAAGATATTGGTTGTTTACTCCCACAAGATTTGTAGCACCATTGCACTAAGTATATTTTGTTGGCAGGACACCATTGTAGATCAAGGGGTTCATGGCTACGTTCCTGTTTACATTTCTCCTTTGGTGTTACTGTTTATGTTTCCCCTTTGGTAGAGTACCTCCCTGTACAAAAGATGCTAGACTATAGCTGTGAAGGCTGTATGTAGGCACCAGTTTGACTTCTCTATGTTCATGCTCAATGAATTGTTGGTGTTCTTTTTAACAGTTGAGGTCTTGCTGTCAGTTTGTGCATGACAACCTATAGCCCTGGCCATAACCTCAGTTATTTGGAGATTCACAAGAACCCCTTTGGTCAGCAGCTCAACTAGATGTAACCCAATCCTGCTAATGAAAGCTTCATTTGGTGACAAGAGATGTCCAGTTGGAGCTCTGTTTCCCCAGTATTTGGTGATTTCATGTAGATCATCTTCACATATGTATATATTTTAGAAATCTTTTTCTCTGTCAGATTTCTAATCTACCCATTCAGATGGCTCTTAGTTTTAGCTGTCTCTCTATGTATTTCCTCCCTGTCCTCTTCCCTCCTCCTCTCCATGATCCTCCACTTCTAGTCCCCCCTTACCTATCCATAACTGTTCTATTTCCCTTTCCTAGAGAGATCTACCTGTGCTCAGTCCTTTACAACAGACCTTTGTAGTTAAATGGATTTTTGCTTGGTTATGATTATGATAGCCTTAACAGCTAATATTTACATATAAACTAGTATATACCATATTTGTCTTTCTAGGTGTGGTATACTTCACTAAAGATGAGGTTTTTTTAATAAATATTTTTATTTTATAATTTACTTTTATTTATCAGCCATGATTCCCCTGTCCTCCCTCCTTTCACACCCCAACCTTCCCCCCTCCAATCCACCTCCCATCCCCACCTCCTCCAAAGCAAGGTCTCCCATGGTGAGTAAGCTCAGCCTGGTAGATTCAGTTGAGGCAGGTCCAGTCTCTACCTCCCTGCACCGAGGCTAAGCAAAGTGTCTCAGCATAGGCCCTAGGTTCCAAAAAGCTGGCTGCTGCACTGACGACAGGTCCTGGTCCGACTCCCTGGGGGCTTCCTAAACAGTTCCAAGTTCATCAGCTGTCTCACTTATCCAGAGGGCCTGGTCCAGTTTCATGGGGGCTCCTCACAGTTTATGTGTTTCTACTAGTTTGGCTATTTGTCCCTGTGCTTTATCCAATCATAGTCTCGATATCTTTTACTCATATAATCCCTCCTCTCTCTCACCAATTGGACTCCTGGAGCTCTACCTGTAGTAGTCTTGGCTGTGGTGGCTCTTCACAGCAGTAAAACAGTATCTATGATGTTCACCAAGGACATCATCTGTGCATAAAAATACATTTTTATCTGTTGAAATATGAAAATCATGTGTCAATAATAAATGACTTTATTAATGACCACTTGTGCGAAACACGTGACACTCTTCCTGAACTAAGGGTCTAGGACTAGAAATTGTCATGTCTGGGTTGTGTGCTTTAAGCTGCCCAGATTGCAGCCATGTAGGCCTGCTCTAGTCTTCCTGCAGGTGTCCAACTGTCACTTTTTAAACATAGCTTCTGGGAAACCTATTGGCTTTCATCTGCTTTATGACATCATTCCTCCCTCAACCAATCAGCACCAGATGGAGTCTTGAGGTTGCCATGCGTGACCAACTGTACCTCAGTGCTGAGCATCTTTGATCCTGCACAGACGTGATTTTTTTACTGTGAAACCTAACAACCCGATCTCTCACATCTTTATCCAGACCCTACTCCTGTTTTGGTCCCCATTCCTTTTTCCATATCCTACTCCTGTTTTGTCCCCATCCCTTTACCCAGATCCTACTCCTGTTTTGTCCCCATCCCTTTACCCAGATCCTACTCCTGTTTTGTCCCCATCCCTTTACCCAGATCCTACTCCTGTTTTGTCCCCACCCCTTTACCCAGATCCTACTCCTGTTTTGTCCCCACCCCTTTACCCAGATCCTACTCCTGTTTTGTCCCCATCCCTTTACCCAGATCCTACTCCTGTTTTGTCCCCATCCCTTTACCCAGATCCTACTCCTGTTTTGTCCCCATCCCTTTACCCAGATCCTACTCCTGTTCTGTTCCTGACTTGAAGATGTCAGGTAGGAAAAGAAACTTTAATATTTATTTAATTGGGCAGCTCACTAAATTGGGAAGCATCAAAACAATGTGGAATAAAGGGGAAAGTGCTGAACAACAGGTTGGTGCCCTATCGTGGTCTTGGCTCTGACATTTCCTAGGGTTGAGATTTGGACAGAGTATTTCCTCATCCTCTCACTGAATGTTCCTTCACCTTCCTTGGTGAGATAACAGGCTGGCAGGGCTCAGGGATCTCTGAGATGTTGAGTCTTTAGGAGCAAAACACAGAGAAGAAAGTCAGAGTTTCTGGGACTGTTTCAGCTGAAGCAGAGAGAGATCTGGGTATGTAATGAGGAGAACCGAGGGCCAAGATACTTCCCTTTACACAGTTTTCCACAATGATACTTCACAGTTGGTGCTGGTCAACATTAGTGGTGAAATATGAGGGGACTCGAGAATGTATCTGGCAGTGTTCCATTAGCAGCTGAGAATAGCTGACCTTTTCTGGCTAGGCAGATGTCCCTCCCTCTTCTGTGGCTGCACATGTGTCTTCCCTGAAGCAGTTGAGGAGAGGAAAGTCTGCTTTCCCTGCTAAAGCAGGACTGTTTGTTACAGTGAATGACAGTGTTCTCTATCTCTGTGCTCTCTCTGGCACCTGCACACTGGGACAATGTCCTCACCCATGTTTGGTACAGTTTACAGATAGCTGTACAACCCTGGCCCACATTCCACACAAACTCCTAAAGTGTTTAGTCAGATCATGGTGCCATACCCCTGTAATCTCAGCCCTTGGAAGACAGAGGCAGGAGAATCAAGGAGACCATGCCAGTCTCTAGCTGCACAGTGACTTGGGTGTTAAAGACCATTCCTGAAGAAATAAAGTAAAACCAATGGAGTTTTAAAAATTAGCATTCCCAATGTTTGGAGTCTTCGGTCTAATTAAAAGAGAACTAGAGAGGAGGAAGAATCACAGGGCAGGGAGGCTGAAGCTATTGGAAGAGCACTTTGGGGCTTTTTACAAAAAGAACAGGCCACCTGGGCCTGGAGACAGTCAAGAAAATAGAAAAATGCAGTGGTGGGGGAGAAAATAGAATGGAGGAAGGAGTGAGCATGGAACTTGGAGGTGTTAACCATGGTAACATAGGATTTATGGGACTGAATGCAGAAGGGAGCCAAAAGACTTCATTGAATCATAAATTTCTCTGGTGATTGAGTAATTTGCTTAGCACAGGGCAAACAGTGATGGATTTAGTGAACATGTAGGTTAGTAGACCAGGAAGTCAACTGAGGATGGGAAAATGTGTGACTAGGAGGGCCAGTGTATCAGGAAAGATAACTTTTGTGTTTGTTTTTTCTTGGCTGATTTCTTGAATACTGGTGATGCTCAACAATTATGAAAATGAACTGAGTGGTAGTGCACGCCTTTAATCCCAGCACTTGGGAGGTAGAGGCAGGTGGATCTCTGTGAGTTTGAGTCCAGCCTGCTCTACAGAGCAAGATTCAGGACAGGCTCCAAAACTACACAGAGAAACCCTGTCTTTAAAGAAAAAATATGAAAATGAGCATGCTATAGATACATCGTAACAATTCTGAGCTGAGTGTCTGGGCTCATGAGTGAAATCTCAGCACCTAGGTGGCTGAAGCTGGAGGATTGATGCCGGTTGTTGGCAAAATTAGGATAAATGGTGACTCTCAAGCCAGCTTCAGTCACAAAGAAAATTATTCCTGAAAAAAAAAAAAGAAAATAGAATTCTTTCTGCACACACTGCTAGCTCGGTTAGAAAGGATTGAGAGACAGTACTGGGTCCTTTATTTCTCTGACCTCTGGAGAACACATGAATTGTCGAATGTGTGGCGGAGTCTATGCACCTTCAGGATCAGCTTTCAAATTGAAGCTGCTTCTTCATCTTCACAGTCATTGTCTTCACTACAGTACAGACTTGCAGATCGTAAGGAATCATAGAACTACAAAGAAAAGATAGGAGCCAACTATCTGCTCCTCTAATTTATTTGCTCTTTTTTCCAAGAAGTCTTTGACTAGGGTACCAGTGTAACTTTATGACATCACTCTACCTCTTAGCCATTCAGTATCTGAATGGTCTTACTGTCCTTATGATGCTGACAAACAATTTTCCCCAGTGTCCAGTATCTCTGATCCTGGACATGTGGGTTTTCTGTTTCTGAATCCAGACAGTGTTTTTGTTATCTGATTCTTATAACTGTGTTCCTATTATTTTCCCAACAATGTCTGGTAAGGAAAGAAATTGAAACGTTTCTTTCATTCAATTTTCCCATACATTTTGAGAAGTCCAGACAGTGTGGAATCATGGGTAGAATATTGAACTAGAAGCTGGTGTCCTGACTAGAATCTTACCCCTGATATATGTGGGGTTATGATTTTGGACAGAGCATTTTCTCTCTCACTAAATGGATCTTTACATTCCACAGTGGAATCTGACAGACTGGGCTCTGAACTCACTGAGGTGCTAAGTGTTTATGAGCTCAGTATCGATAAAGTACTCAGATAGTTCCTGAGAGCATTGCCACAGAAGCAGGGAAAGAGCCAGGTGTATAGACGGACACACTCAGAGCCAAGATGCTCCGTTACAGCAGCAGCAACCCTCCATCAGTTTTCCAAATTAGCATTTCCATGTTAGTGCTGTTGAGCAGTAGTGTTGGAATGTGAGGGGAACTGGTGGCTACTCATCCATGAGCAGGGTTGCCTTGGTGAAGCTGGCTGGAAAAGCATCTGTGTCCTACCTAGAGATCAGTGAGCAACCCTTCTAGACCTGAGGAACACAGTTAGGACAGGACCTCCAGGGTAGAGAATTGGGGCTGTGTTTTAAGTCTAGGGCACATTAGCAACTGTGTCTCCTGCTGTGGTCCCCAAAGAAAATCTCTAAAAGTAGTTTCAGGGACAGGACTTGGGAGTTGAGATAGCTGAGTAACTACTAGTTCATGGCTAGCACCCTCTGATGCATAATGAGTTCCTGGAGAGCATTCCCTAAATATAAATCCCTGTAGAGTTTTAGGGGAATATTTTCTATTCATTGTACATGTTTTCTAACATAATATTTTTATTGATTATTTGGCAATTTTATATAATGCACCTGATCAAAATAGCTTCCCATTCCTCCCAGGGGCATTCTCCCACCCTGTGCCTGTCCAAAAGAAGGAAAAAAGTACATAAGTTCTAAATTTTGTTTTTCATATAGTCATTGGATCATGGTGAATGTCTCATTGGCCTGCCCTTTTAAAATAACTGAGTCCTTCCCCACACTCAATAGCCACATCTCCTGCTGGAAGACATCAACTGAAAAGAGCTGTATTTCAGCATCTTTATTACAATTTAAGGACTCCTTCAGTGTCTTACTGTCTAGACTGCTTCCCTTTTTATTTGAAGGTGGGAAAAGGCTTCTGTGATGTGTTTCTCATTCTTAATTATGAGTCTACAGTCATTGTTACCACTGCAAAAAGAAGCTCCCTTGCCTGGAATTGCCAGTGGCAGCAAGGCTCATTGACTTCCACATGGTTTCTGGTGGTAGCATGGACTATGGACACTAACATGGCCCCCAACTAGAGCACAGTCCCTGGAGGCCTTTTGAGGAAACCCAATCCAGAAAACGAACCATTTTCCATCTCCATTAGTGTGAACTTCAGCAGCTATAGGTTCACTTCTCTCTGGCCCATGTATAGAATCTGCTCTGCTCTTCTTCTTCTTCTTCTTCTTCTTCTTCTTCTTCTTCTTCTTCTTCTTCTTCTTCTTCTTCTTCTTCTTCTCCTTCAATTTCATGAGACCACTTCTTAAAAGCATCTCCCCATAGGACCTGCAATATTTTAGTTGTTTCTGAGATTCTCTGCTCTCTCAGATTCATCCTCTGCTGCCCTATCTCCAATCTGACCCTCCTTGGGTCTCTCAGACTCCTTAGAGCTGCTCCATGGGCCTGTGGATGCCAGAAGCCCCTGCCATCTTGAATTGATCTCCTTTGGAAACTCTTAAAAAATTTATTTAATCCTAGTTTTTAAGTTAAAATAGAATTCAGGTTGTGACTACTATCTCAGCCAGGAAATTGCAGGATTAAAGCCTGAATCTCCCTGGCCATAGTGGTCAGTGAGTTGGTAATATGTAAATTAACATAAACTAACATTGATTATTGGAGAAGCAAAGTAGCTCCTTTCCTAACTACTTGTATCTGGTAACAGGTGATATTCTCAAACCCTGGCTCACAGACCATCAGAGCTGTCCAGGTATTAAAGGACCTTTCATTGCTGGAGCTCCGAAGGAGGTAAGTCTCATTGCTGCTGAAAAGAGAGGTCATTTGTATGCAATCATATGGAGGAAATGTAAAAGCCTGGTGCCCTTTTCTGTGTTTAAACTAGTGAACCTCACTTTTTTTTCTCCCTGGTGGACATGTCTTACATCATAAGTGTGATCACAGAAAGCAAGTCAATACTGTGAGCAGTTTGTCTCTAGAATTCATTATACTTCTGCTCTCAAAGACACAGACTCCCTAGAAAAGGTTCAAGAAGGGCTTGTGCAATGCTGTGGTCCCCAGAGCTCACAGTTCCCAAAGGGTTTTTTTCTTCTTCTGTGATTCTGAGCCTTAGTTCCAGAAATCCTTAAATAGCAGGAACTGAGTTTTCCTTGGCCATTGTCTCACAAAGGCTCTTGAAGACTTGAGTATCATAGATACTAATTAAATCACTTTGGGCACCCCATCACAAATCCTTTTGCTTCTAGCTGAGATTACATTGTGGAAGGTATGAGTAGAGTTTCCTCCAAGCTTGGGTGCTCTCTATTGCCTTGGTAACATCAGAAGAAGCCCGCGTGGTAACTGCTGGGTTTATGCTTAAGCACAATCCTCTGATGTGTACACAACCACTCACACCTATGTATGTCTTCTAGTGCAAATCTCAACAAAGAGGTGGTAGGTAAGGTCTGTTCCTTAAGTTAAATGCTACCCAAGAGCTACTTCACATTGTTTTCAAAGGACACAGACATCCCTATTTCCAACTCTTTACTGCTGTAGTAAGAGGATCCTAGGCTGGGTTTGTTCATACATTTATTGAGCTGAATCACCAACGTGGTGTTTTATTTTACATTAGGGAGATGTGTGTGTGTGCGCGCGCATGTGCGCGCGGACATGTCTATGTGTTCTAGATTGCTGGAATGGCAGGATGGCAGGAGATGCATTTTGATGTTCCCCATCTTCTCTTTTTCTTAGGTCAGGAGCACCATCCGCAGACATAAAGATGTCACTCTCCTGACCCAAGAGCAGTTCCAACTTTTAAGCTCTCTTGAGCAGAATATTTACATCAATAATAAAATTCCCTGGAAATCTTACCTTGAGCTGAAGACCTATCAGCTAAAAGCAGAAGACCTGCTAAGTGAAGGCCTCACAGAGGAAGCGCTTGTGATGTATCACAAATTTTCAACGTGAGAACCTGCATTTTCCACCTCTTTTCCCATGACTGATCCCTCACTCATCCTGTCATCCTCTTCATGCTTCCTACCCTTGCTGACCTTATGGAACTTGTCAAAGTCATCTTTTAATCAGATTTCTGGCAGATCTCACATGTGCTTTTCCTTACTGTTCAAAGACATGAGGACCAAAGTTGGTGGTATCCCATATAAGGGATTTCATGAGTAGGAGAGTTCTTAAGCTTGTGCCCACATGGCCCAGCTTTTAGACAAAAGAGTTGACAGGTGAATAGGATGTGTCTGCATTGGTGAGTGTTTTCACTGCTTTATCTCTACCCAGGCAGCCAGTCATAGGCTTATTGCTGTGTGTGGCAGAGCCAGATTCCTCTTCTCTACATCCTGTAGCCTATTGATTGGTATAGGAAAGAGGTTAGCCTTTCCTGT
Organism: Peromyscus maniculatus bairdii; assembly: GCF_049852395.1. Classification (NCBI taxonomy): domain Eukaryota; kingdom Metazoa; phylum Chordata; class Mammalia; order Rodentia; family Cricetidae; genus Peromyscus; species Peromyscus maniculatus. The sequence goes on along the minus strand of NC_134852.1, from coordinate 57,060,945 downwards.
AGCTACACAGCCACCAGAAGACTGGGCTGTGGACCACCTAGTGTTGGAGTGGCTCAGCAGAGTCCCTGAGCTGTTCACCATATTGGGTTGGCAGAATAAGATTACAGAGCTGTCCCCAGGGAATGACTCCTATAGTCTCAACGACAAGAACATTGTGTGTTTGAGGAAAGGTAAGGGTAAATGTCTCACCAGTCATAACTAGCCCTGAGATCACCAGAGTAGGTCAGCTCAGGCACTCTCTTGACCATTTCCAGTAGTCTATAGTGGAGGAATCTTTGTGGATTTCTGGGATCTCTCTAGCATTCTGCTTCTTCCTATTCCCATAGGGTCTATTTATCATGGTATCTCTTTACTTGTTCTCACACTGTGTTCTTGGTCCAGCTGGGACCTCCTGTTCCCCTAACCTCTCTTTCCCTTGACCCTTGCCCTCCATTACCCCCCCACACTCCAGTTTGTTCATGTAGATCTCATCCATTTCTCTGTTGTTGGGTGATCCCTGTGTCTTTCTTAAGGTCCTCTTTAGTAGGTAGCCTCCCTGGAGTTGTGAGTTGCAGTCTGGTTATCCTTTGCTTTATATCTAGTATCCACTTATGAGTGAATACATACCATGTTTGTCTTTCTGAGTCTGAGTTACCTCACTCAGGATGATGTTTTCTAGTTCTATCCATTTGCCTGCAAGCCTCATGATGTCATTGTTTTTCTCTGTTGAGTAATACTCCATTATGTATATGTACCACATTTTATTTATCCACACTTCAGTTGAAAGGCATCTAGGTTTTTTTCCAGGTTCTGGCTATTACAAATAATTCTGCTATGAACATAGTTGAGTATGTGTCCTTGTGGTATGATTGAGGATTCCTTGGGTATATGCCCAAGAGTGGTATGGCTGGGTCTTGAGGGAGGTTGATTCCCAATTTTCTAAGAAAGCGCCATATTGATTTCCAAAGTGGTTGTACCAGCATTCCCACCAGCAGTGTAGGAGTGTTCCCCTTGCTCTACATCCTCTCCAACATAAGCTGTCTTCAGTGTTTTTGATCATAGCCATTCTGACAGGTGTAAGGTGGTATCTCAGAGTCATTTTGATTTGCATTTCCCTGATGATTAAGAATTTTGAACAATTCCTTAAATGTCTTTCAGCCATTTGAGCTTCTTCTTTTGAGAATTCTCTGTTTAGCACTATAGCCCATTTTTTAATTGGACTCTTGGTTGTTTTGATGCCTAATTTCTTGAGTTCTTTATTTGTTCTTGATATCAGCCCTCTGTCAGATGTGAGGTTGGTGAAGATCTTTTCCCATTCTGTAGGCTGTTATTTTGTCTTGTTGACCATGTCCTTTGCCCTACAAAAGCTTCTCAGTTTCAAGAGGTCCCATTGATTGTTTCTCAGTGTCTGTGCTACTGGTGTTGTATTTAGGATGTGACCTCCAGTGCCAATATGTTCAAGACTACTTCCTACTTTCTTCTTTTAGGTTCAGAGTAACTGGATATATGTTGAGGTCTTTGATCCACTTTGACTAAAGTTTTGTGCACGGTTGACAGATATGGATCTATTTGCAGTCTTCTACATGTTGACATTCAGTTATGCCAACACCATTTGTTGAAGATGCTTTCTTTTTTTCCCCATTGTACAGTTTTTGCTTCTTTGTCGAAAATCAAATGTTCATAAGTGTGTGGATTAATGTCAGGGTCTTCAGTTTAGTTCCATAGTCCACATGTCTGTTTTTATGCCAATATCAAGCTGTTTTTATTATTGTAGCTCTATAGTAGATCTTGAAGTCAGGGATTGTGATGCCTCCAGAGGTTGTTTTATACTTCTTGATAGCTGATGTTTGTTGAATGTACCAGTAGATAGAAGAGTGAGGATCTTTCTCTCTCCTGGCACTGGAGGATAAGGGGATGTGGGATTTCAGGGTGTGCTTTTACTCAGTCCAGGAACTTCTCAAACCCTGAATTTCATCATGGCCTCATTTGATACTTGGAACTTTTTGTACATTTTAGTCACTCTGCTCTATTCCTTTAGACTCTTTGTGGAGAAACTCACAAAAGACCCACAATATCAGAAGTGTCTTTCAGCTCGAATAAGATCCAAAATCAACAAGGTGAGTCTTCATTGTCTATGTGACTGATCTAAAATCTCCATAACAGCAGTGAACTACTTAGAGAAAAGCAACAGATCATGACCCTGGGTAGGAGGGGAGCTGATTCTGCCTCAGCATAGCAGTACAGAGGAGAGGGATGGCAGGAAATGGGGTTCAAGTCATGCATGAGATACTGCTGCCTCTCCCCACTTGTTTTCTTATTCTCTTTTCTGACATTAGAACTGTTCAAATTTTCCATTTCTGTTTTGTATTGCAGACTATAAATAACGTTGTTGATAAAGCTGAGAACCTAAAATTCACATTCCGAAGAAGACATCCTAAGGAGGGTGAAGGCTACCTGGCAGATAAGGTCAGTGTGTGAGCATGGAGGAAGGAGGATTGTGTGTCATTTGGTCAGCCTGTGTTCTGGGATTGTGTTGTGTTGTTTCACTGAGTCTATGATCTAATGGATAGGCCCCATACTCACTTGAACACACATGCACTTTATCCAGACAAGCCAACACACATACATACATACATACATACACACACACACACACACACACACACACACACACACACACACAAAGTGCAGTAGGGCACTGAGAATATTGAGACTTCATTGTTTCTGAAGATGGCTTTACAGGAACTGACTAAGGTGGTGGTAGCTGTTCTCCATAGACCTGGAGCTCCATGGGCCCTATGCTGAGATGTCAGACCTAAACAGACCTACCTACACTTTTTTCATCTCTTTGCTGGTAAGGCTTTTTCTTCTGGCATTTGAAGACGTAACTTAAATCTGTTTTTCTTTCTGTAGAAGAAAAGAAGAGCAGAAGATGCAAAAATCAAGGCATTTGGGGAGGATAAAAAAAATCATGGGAAAAACTTCCCAAACTTCCCCAAATTCAGTGCTCTTCTGCACAGATTTGTGCATCGTGGAAAGGTGGGGCCCAGCCTGACATCAACAACAAAGGCTGAAGAACCTTCAAGAGGAAGCACACCTGGGAAACAAGTGGTGTGTGGCCCACAGGGAGTGTTTGAGGAGATAACACCCATCACTTCATCAGACACTCCCTGTGGGGAGACTAAAATGATGAGAAGCCCAGGTGAGTCACCCCAGGTCCATGACTTGGAAATGACTTGTATATAAGTGTTTCCCTGCATCTGGGTCAGCCACACAAAACAGACTCCAGCTTTCCAGTAAAGTAAGGCAGTGCTGGTGCACAGGTGTCTGAGGTCTAGAGCACTGAGCGACAGAGAATGTTCCTTCCCCTTGTCCACGTCCTCGGCCATTTGCTTCCACGGATCCACTTTGCTGTGGTAACAGAACCTCCTATGATGAGTGTTGTCTCATTCCTTCCTGCCATCTGTCTTGTCAAAATAACCTTTAACTTAGTTTACCCAGACAAGTTTCCTCAAAACTTGTTTGAATTCAGATCCTCATCTTTTCTGAGCTCTGTAGAGATTTGAAGAAGCACATTAAGAAAATACTGAATCATCTTCCATCATAAGGAATGTGCTGTGCATTGTTACTTTATGAAAGTTGGACTCTTAGATAATCTTAGGACATAATGGAGAGATGTGAGGGCAACAGAATTTTGGGTGCATGAGATTATGTTTTCAGCATTTGGTAGACTCTCACAGGAAATCCTCAATTAGGGCCAGGGAGATGATGACTCTGTGGGTGAAGCGCTGGCAGTGACAGGGTCAGAACCTGAGATGGAATCTCCAGAAAGCACGTGACAATGGGGTATGTTGGCCACCTATACATTCAAGGTTCTCTTCAGGTGAGGTGGGACAGGGAGACAGGAGAAGACCTGGTTTCTCACAGCACAGCTATCTGGGCAGACACAGAAGCACAGAAGAGATTCTGTTGGACCAAAGGGGCCAGGGAAGTTCAGAATTCCAGGCAGTCAGGTCACATCTGCAGATGTGCTGAAGCACCTGTGCATCCTTGCTCACACATCAGCGTGCACATTCTGACAAACAAACACATATCATGGACTTGTGCAAACACACTCTCAATTCATACATAAAGGTTTTTAAATGGGAAATTCACAAATATAGCAGAAAAATGTTCTCAAATATTCAGCTAATTTGTTTCATTTTTTATTTTTTAATTTTAATTTTTATAATTTGGCTTAAAACCTGAATAGGCCTGACTTGAGATCCTGCCACCTCAGCAAGCAAATGCTGAAATTCCAAGTGTGCATCACCAAGGCTGGCTTTTCAGATGTTTTTAAAGTATTGGTTGATTCTTGTCTTGCCTTGGAAGAGTCAAAATCTCTTCTTGAATGAGGAGGAGCTGCAAGCCAAATTGCAATGCTCTGTCTCAGTTAAGCACAGGCGAGTCAGCCTTTCCCAGCTGTGAGCCTGTGCAGTCAGCAATTCACACATTTCCAGATGCAAGTGAGAGTCTACCTTTGCAAGCCCTGAGCCTGTGCACTCAGCAATCCACACATTTCTAGATGCAAATAAGAGAGTCTACCTTTGCAAGCCCTGAGCCTGTGTACTCAGCAATCCACACATTTCTAGATGCAAATAAGAGAGTCTACCTTTGCAAGACCTGAGCCTGTGCACTCAGCAATCCACACATTTCCAGATGCAAATAAGAAGCCTTTCCCAGCTGTGAGCTTGTGTACTCAACAATCTACACATCTGTATAATATAATGAAGAAGCAGGGGTAAGCTGCTCATTTCCTATTGGACTGTAAAAACAACCAGGAGAGGGATGACTGGTTCCAGCTAAGTGGAGCCATCTGTCCTTGGGACTTTGATGGGCTAAGTGTACCATCTTCACTCACATTTGGATTTGAGGCTGCAACTTCTCTAGGTGGTATGTGCCACAGGTGATCCTGTAGTTCCAGGGTCTCAAGGGTTTCCTCCATCCCTACGACATGCCCTATTAGTGACAGTCTGTGATGGTATGACCTTGAGAAAATCTCTGTGTATGCTTTCATGCAACTGCAACCTCTTGAAATCTGGTGGGGTTTGTTGTGGCCTCACAGCTCTTGGGGGAAATGGTCTACATGACTGAGGATGTTCACAACAGGCTTTCTTCAAGTGGAAATTCTGTAAAATACTTGTAGTTTGTCTCAGCCTAAGTCTGAAAGGTACAGACCATGGAAGCCACTTTCATGAGACTCAGTCTCAAGACACATGAGGACCCAGGGAATCGTTAAGTCCAGACCTGAGAGTCCAGTGGCCAGCAGACCTGGAGATCTGAACCACAGATAAAGAAGACATGTCTGTCCCAGGAGGGACTCAGCAGAAGTTTACATTTCTCTGTCTGTTTGTCCTGTTTAGTCTCCATGTTACCCACCAGAGTTGAGAGGGCCCTTTGCCCACTGAGTCTGTGAACCTACACAGAAATTTCTTTGCAACCAACTCATGGTCACACCCAGAAATATGTTGTTCCATCCACTGACAGTAAAGACCATGCTCACAACTACCACTCAGCTGTGGCCAGAGCTTGGAGAAGAAACTCCCTGCCTATTTTGTGGTTCCATCATGGGGAGGGGGGCTGCTAGAGAGAATACCAATGACTTTGTGTTTTTCCTCCAGGCTACCAGACTGAGTTCTGCTCAGGGACACCAGGCCCTGTAACCTCAGACTTCTTTCTCCTTTCCATTGCAGTTCTGAACTCCAAAGGCCTCCACCCTGTGGTCCTTCCAGAGGATTTATGGGAGCAGTTCCTGCTTTCTGCAAAGAACAATACCCAAAAAGGAATAGAAACATGTGGAGTCTTATGCGGGATACTGGTAAAGATATGAAGACTCCTTGATCTGAGACCGTTTCTTCCCCCTTGGCTTCCCATGACTCCCAGAAAACATATCCAGGGGCTGTGTCCATATATACCACTCCACAGAAGGAACCATGGATGACAAGTCCTGGCCACCTGGAATTTGATGATTTTGCAACTGGTTGCTTTTCAGAGTCCCTTGAAATTGAACAATTTGCTTCAGTGCTATAGTTACAAATTTTCACTCTAGTGGTGGCTATGCCTGTAACCCCAGTCATTGGCAAACTGAGACTGGAGGCTTCCTATAAGTTTAAACCTGGTTCACACACAGAGTGAGTCACTGAAGTAAAAGCAGGCAAGCTGCCATGTAGAATGTCTGGTGTGAGGCATGGAGACAGGCATATTGACTAATTCTAAAAGGAGGAGGATTCAATTCCTTTTGTAGTCTGGTCTGATCACCTACTCTGTGGTAAGCCTTGGAATATAAATAAAACACTTCAAGACCCTCAGTCAGATCTATTGGCTGCTACAGGGAAGACCCTAGTCCCAGGATGTGCTAGGAGGGACATGTCAGGTTCATCTTATCCTCTGTGCCTTCATACAGTACCCAGCAAAGCACTGGAGCAGTGTTTCAGGTGGAGAAAAACTGAGGTGAGGGAGAAGCATGAGAGTCATTCACTGGGGTGGGGCTTTACTTACTTGTGTTATGAGAGAGTGGGATTGACAGTGCCAGGGAATTATAACAAGTTGTTTTCTCTTGTCAGGTAGAGGAAGAATATCAAGTTACACAGATCATAATTCCTATGCAGAATGGAGAGCCTGACTTTTGTTACACTGAGAACGAGGAGGAACTCATTTTTGTTCAAGAGGAGCTGGGGCTTCTCACCTTAGGTTGGATTCATGTAAGCACACTCACCTCTCTGTGGCAGGGTCCTTTTCTAAGCACACTGCCTATTTCTTTCTCATCACAGAATCAATCCTTTCCAGATCATCTTTCTCTGAGCACAAGCAGTCACTAGTGTTCCATCCTTGAGTCAAAGGCACATTTCCTGGTGTATTTCCAGCTCTTCTAATTTTATCTCTTACACAAAGCAGTTCTTCAAAGTTCCAATACCTTGTGAATAGATGAATAAAGGTAGCTTCCCTAGGATGTATGAGAACATGGTGTAGAGACCACGTCCCTAAAAGCTGTATATAAAAACTGGACATATTTTAATGTCAAGATAATTCATTCTAATGATTGCATTTTGTCTTTATGGAGAAGAACTTGCTTTGTGCACACCAAAAGAGCACCTGCACACAAGATTTTCAAGTAGTTGGCCATGCTGTGTAGGCTTGTGGTGATCTTGAAGGAAATATAGTTCCTTCCCTAGAGAGTTCTTCCGAATGAATCTCTCATTTTCATGGCTTCATACTCACAGAACATGCTGTTCCTCTTAGAATGGGACAGGTATAAGCCGCAATCAGTTGGCTATTCCTAGGTTTTTCGAGATCACAAGTACTTTTGTACTCATAGCTTGGGAAGTGCTGATATGTGAGGCAGTCTCCTGTATCTTCATGCTTCAGTTGCATAAATTCTTAATGCTTTGCCTAACAATAATATACCATGGGAGATGGAAATTTGTCCTTTGGTGCCTGGAGATCATACAGAAAATGAGCACCAGTTTCGATGAGGCAGAGTCCATTCTATTCTTTAGGAGATAAATATAGGGCACTGTGGGTTTCATGGAAAGAGGAGTCTCACTCGAGGTGACTTATAATGACTTACAAAGAAGCCCAAGGAGAGTTCCATGGGGAAGGGTTCTTGCATCAGTGAGCAGTCCTGTCCATTGGGATTTGTGGTTGATATTAGAAAAGGATGTCAGATTTGTGTTGACATGACCCTTCAGAACCATGCACTCCATTGTCTGGTGTGGGAAGAAAGAACAGACCTGCTTTTGAGTAAAGGGAGAACTCCCTGGGTGTTTTGGGCAGAACAATGACACGATCAAAGCCAGGCTCAGAAGGTAAAGTGAAGGAGTTACAAGGCTGGTAACAGCGGGGAGGTCAGTTAATGTTTGGGGCCTGCTCACTTCCAATGCCGATGAGAGGGTGATGGCCATGTGCACAGGAATGTGGGGTTTCAGAGATCCAGGGGCTGAGGAATAGGGGTTGTCAAGTCTGTTATAGGGCAGGCTTGGATTTGGACCCATGGGGATGGAATAAGCATGAGTGGGGCATCTAGAGGAAGACAGACTTTGGAAGTGGGGTTCAGTCCTACCTTGGGGAATTTAAGGCACTTGTGAGATATCACATCTGTGGGACCTTGGCTGGCAGTTGGAAGGAGGTTTTGGGAAGCCAAGTGAAGGCAGGGGAGGAAACTGTGACTTCTGAGTGGAGTCGGCCCAGAAAACCTGGTAAATAAGGAGTGTTGACAGCAAGAGAAATGATTGGCTGACAGCTGAGGAGGAGATCTAATGAGGAGAGCAGGAACCCAGTGGGGGATGACAGAGACACAAGGCTGCAGGAGAAATGGTTATGGGGTTCACAGAAGACACACAGCGGGGACAGTGGGGGAATGAGTTCAGCATGTGACCCAGGGACAGACTCCAGCAGAAGAGGATCCAGATCACATGCTGGAGCTGGAGCTCTTTGAGGATGTTGGCTAATGACTTTTAGGCCTTGGTGGGCAGAGACTGCAAGGTTTAAAGAAGCCATGGAAAGCTCGGTGTACTGGCAGTTCTGGAAGCCTAGCCTTCAGGAAGGTGGGCCTGCTGGATGGTGACTTTGGCACCAACCTGTGCTACACAGCCAGGCTGTGACTTGAAAACAATGTCATTTGATGAATTTATGGCTATTGTGGAGTTTGTCAGGACTGTCATATTGAGGATCACATCTATCTAGGCTAAGATTCTAGGGGAAAGGGAGAGATGAGGCTGCTTTTTGCAGAGTTGGGTTAACAGAGTATGGACATGTACAAGAATTGGGAAATGGTTTCATCATGGTTTTGTCTAGTTGTTTTTTGTTTCCTTCATTTTAGTTTTTTCTTTGACTTTTAGTTTTACAAGTGCTTGATATTTTAAAATATAGCTTACTTGTAGTGTACATGTATGAACACCATAGTTTAATGACTCCTTGAGGAAACAGGAATTTGCAGAGAGCCTGGTCCAGCTTTCCAAATTCCTTCCTCTGAGATTGATCTTCCTCTTGCTCTAACTATCTCTATTTTGATCTCTATAGAGTTAATCTAAGTGTGCCCCCTCCATGCTATCAGTACTTCATATCTGCTTATGTCCTGAAATGCAATGGATAGATACGTGACTTTTACATCCGGCTTTCTTGGCCTAACATCTGCAAGGTTCCTCCCCACTCTGGCATGCAGTTGTTTGATGTGTGTTTACACCTGGTGAGCAAGAAAAAGAGGGAAGGAAAGGGAAGAGGGGTAAGATAATGTGACAGTAGTGTGTACAGTACCACACCCGAAGGACAGAAGGGCCTCCTCTTCACATAGGGAGAAATCACATAGGGAGGTCTCAGAGGCAGGATTGAAGGCAGGGAGCTTAAGACCCTGAGAGACTGCTGAACTGATGTTTGAAATAGTCATGGGAACTCTGGGTGAAGATAGAATCAGAGTCTGCTGTTAGCAGGAGGGAAGCAGAGGTAAGTTAGATGCTGAAGGACAAAACTTGGAATGGTTACTCTTTAGGCAGTCAGTATAACTAGGCATGGATGAATAAAGGGATCTTGTCCTCAGGGAGGAACCAGCTTAGAAGTAATTTGGAGAGCTTCAACTTATATGGAACTTTATGGATCAGGAAGACAAAAGAGATAATTCCTTCTTCCTTCTCCACCTAGCAGACTGGAGTGTTTTCCCGGCATGATTTCGGCATTCATGGTGGGAACCAGTTGTTGAGCTCCTCAGGACTGCTTTCCTTTGTGGATCAGGCATGGGGCTCACTGGGAATTCTTGGCTTCTTTTGTCTTCTCAGACCCATCCAACCCAGACAGCCTTCTTGTCGAGTGTGGATTTACACACTCATTATTGTTACCAGAAGATGTTGCCGGAATCCATTGCAGTGGTGTGTGCACCCAAATATAAACAGTGAGTATGTAGGATTCAGGTCTGGAAGGTACAAGAGCAAAATGCTCCATGGCTCAGAACACTGTGAAAGTGAAGTAATATCCAGAGTGTCTTAAGTGATTGCTATGAAAGCCTCTCTTTAAGGTGCACATTCTAATTAACACGAGCTGCTCTTAAAAGATGTGCTGACACCACTGCTGGTTCCATCCTCAAGAAGTGACCTCAAGAGCCAGAGGTTAAAGAAATTCCACACTGGACACTGCATAGAGTGTCATCTCTTATCATTCCCAATGTCATGTTAATCTGAGTTCCTCAGCAGAGCTAATGTTGGGAAAGCAATGAATCATCTTGTTTTCTTTTGTAATAAGTTTTTGTACCCTGGATTTTGTCTCACAGGGGCTATTGGACCCTGGTTTCAGTACACCCCCAACTTGCTCCTCACAATGATTGTCCTAACAGACCTACCTTTTTGTTTGATTCTTCTTTCTCATTTCTACTGTTGAGTTCCTTTGCATCATTAGGCCAAGAAAGGGATCCAGAGATAGTGAGACAGAGAGGGCGATACACATACAGGGGTAAGAAGAAGGGGAGGAAGGAGCAGGAGGACAAGAAAAGGATGAAGAGGAGAAGAAAGAGAGGGGAGGGAGGGTGATTGAGACTATGACAAAGACAAGGTCTAACAGGACAAAGACGGTGATGACTAGGATAGGAGGAGGAGTTCCACATGGTCTATGAGGGAGGAAGAATTGTGCAGAGGAGAGACAGGAGGAGAGGAGGGGAGAAGGAGAGAGAGGAGAAGGAGCGAGGTTATAGAAAGGAGAGAGGAAGAGGAGGAAAAGAAAGGAAAAGAAGGGGGACAAGAGGAGAGAAAGATGGAGAGGAGAGTGGAGAAGGAGACTGGGGGGATATTTGCTTGACTGATTTTACTTTTTCTCATTTCAGAGTCGGAATTTTTACACTAACATCTTATGGATTAAAAGAAATATCATTGTGCCCCCAAAGAGGATTCCATCCTCATAAGCAGGACTCAGCTCTCTTCTGTGTATGTATCTGTGTACAAGAAATCAAGGCCATATTCCCAGCCAGGACATAGAGCTGATATGGTTGAACATCCTTTTGATCCTCACGGAAGGTCAACCTCATCACTCTCCTTCATAGGAATCCATAATAACCATATACCTAGGAAGCAGAGGGCTGTGGATATCAGTTTCTCATATTTGCAACCTGGTCATTTACTGTCTTTGAGGGTGCTGGCCATCTGGACCATTTTTCCTGATAACTGGGGATACTAATACTATGTACTTTACAGGCCGTTGATAGGATAAAGGAAGGGGACTGGGGTGGACTTAGGGATAGAGTGTGTCCTCAGCATACTTGATGCCCTGGATTCCATGCCCAGTAACATGGAGGAAAGAAATAACCAACAAAGTATGGAATCCATTAGCTTATTCAAGGTTTATTACTTATTAATTTCTTCTTCATCAATGTCAGTTACTAGGTTTCAGTGGATGATAAGAATGCCAAGGAAAAAGCCATGTAAGATAGATAAATTAAGCACATTTCATTCTGAAGTTTTGTGCTCACCTGCCTAGGGAGGTATTTTTTTTTTCTCCCAGTTTGTATCTGTGATAACAACACATAGTTTGATCAGGCCTCAGGGCCTCAGATAAGCCTCAGATCAATGAGATTCTGGCACTTTACTTCACATTAGCCTGGACTTTTTCATCCACTTTGATTCAGAAGAAATGCAGCAACATAGTGAAAAGACCAGAACCCAGTCCTATAAAATATATGAGTGAGGGATACAGCCACAGAGATTGAAGGAAGGCTAAGATCCTGAGATCAGAGTGCTAATTCCAAGTGGTAGAACTCTGTGTGTGCTTTCTATGTATCATAATAAATGCGTGTGTGTATTTATATATAGCTTGCATTATACTAACAGTAAAATAAGACCTAATGAAACTTCAGCTTTCTTTAAAAAATATATATATATATAGATATATATTTCATTATTTTTATTTCTTTAACTTCCTTGTGTAGTCTTTTAAAAGTAGACCCTGTTTTGACTTTAATTCTCTCTCCATTTGGATTTGCACATGAGTTTAGTGCCTGTGTGGTTAGAAGAAGTTGGCAGATGCCCTCGATGTGGAGTCAAGTCATTGCTTACTGCCCACTTCCCTGCAAGAGAAGTGGGTGTTGTTAAATAGTGTACCATACTCCAGTCCCTGTTTTCTAGTCTCATGGATCAAGCCAGGTTTTCAGTTGACTGTGGGGAAGATCTTTCTAAAAAAGATCTGTTAAAAAACACATAGCTCTATCTTAGAAGATAAAATGATTAGGTGCTAGGATGTTGAAAGATGTTGCACAATTAAAAAAAAATGTCTAAAACACCAGTTCTCAAGTTCCCAGTTGGCAAGATCTCCTCCAAACCTAACCATGGTAAAGCACATCTGTAGCACCAGCACTTGGGTAGCTGCTGCAGGAGATCACAAGTTTGAGGCCAGCTGAGGCTACATAGCCAGGCTTTCAGATTGATAAATCCTTATGACTTTGTATGCCAAGTGTGAGTATCTCCTTGAGGACTATTAGGTCACCTTTACCATCTGATTGACATCATGACTCCAATACTGCACTGAACTTCCTGGTCCCTTTTAATAAAGGAATGTTTCACAAGTGACTCTGGAAAATAGATGCAAAGATACACGGGGAGACACTGACTCCAACCATGTGGAGAACTTGGTGGGAATGTTGGGTGCCAGATCTTTTGACATTGCTTCTATTGACTTCAGGATTTCAGTGCTAGGATGAGAACTATGTAACTTCAGTGAGCTTCTCAAATCAGAGGTTTTTTGCTGGGGATGAAGTTCGGTTGGGAGAGTGCTCCTCTTTCAAGCACCAGGCCCTGGACTCATTTCCCAGCACTATTGAAATCTGCCATGGTGGTGTTTGCCTATAATCTAGCACTTTGGAGCTAGTAGCAGGAGGGTAATTTCAGGATCTCTCTGGCATACCTAGGTTATGTGTTCTAGCCTGGGTCACATGAAGCTCTCTTTTGGTATAATATAAAAGGTATAAGCTGTTTCAAAACAGGAGTTATCCATGCCTTAACCACATTTTCTTTTCTCCAATTGCAGGACTGCAGTCATGTCACCATCCAAAACAGCCGGGTGACTGTCACAGATTTGCGATGAGTTAAATCCCATAGGCCTACATCAGTGGGAGTGTGTGTGTGTGTGTGTGTGTGTGTGTGTGTGTGTGTGTGTGTGTATTTTGTGTATATGTGAGTGAATGTAGGATGGTGTATGTGTATATGTATATGTGTTCTACGTATGTTGTGTATGTTACATCTGTTTCATGTATGTTACATCTTTGTCACGTGTGTACAACATTGTGTATGAATGGCACACTGTACTCATTCACAGAGCCCAGAGGAAGACACTGATGTGTGCTCTATTAATGAATTAGAATAGTCATTCATAATGACTAGAAATTGGTTTTATTATATAGTTTACTTGTTATTAGTTTTAGATGATATTTTCTGGCCAGGATCCAGTATAGGTGTAAGGGCCCAATGCACACACTTGCTGGCTTGCCTCACCTGCCTCAGGGAGCCTAGAGGACAGGTTGTAATGCCAACACTCACTAACCAACTGAAGGATGAAGGTCTCTATTGATTCCAGACATCAGTCTACATGTCTCACTTTGCTTGAAGGCTTCTTTGACAGACAAACGACTTTTTGAAGATATAAAGCACACAACTTGAAACTAACTGATAATGACATAATTTAAAGAGAAATTTCTGACTCAGATGAGTCATTGCTTTTTGAGTGGCTGTATGCCATGATGAGGCATAACAACAATGTACAATTTCACATAGAATTTGGAGTTCCTGATGCAGACTACATGGTGTCTACCTGGGTGAGATGTTGCACTATAGTCTGGCACATGGAAACTGGGAAAAAATGCCAGAGTTTAAAAAAGAATATTCTATTAATGGGGATTCTCTGCTGGGCTACAAGAAGAATCTTTGGGCATCACATGTTAGGCTTAAACTCTTTATTCATTGATCTTTTGACTTTTGGTGATGAGTGATTTTGAAGCTCCAGGGCATCTCGTAAGGAATAAGGACCTCTGGAACAAAGTGGACCACTTCACAAGCCTAGAAAGGCAAGAGAAGATGAGTGCAGCTCTGTGGACTGTGTCATAGTTGTCTAATGTAAAACAGCACCAGCTAGCCCTCCTCCCCTCCTCATAGATCATCCAGTCTGACAACCATGTTGCTCTGAAGACCGTCTTCCTGAGTGACCACTCTGGCTAGGAAACACGGCACAATACAACTCTGAAGGATGTTTGGACAAGAGAGAGAAGTCTACTCACCTAAAAAGCTTGTTTTGAAGTATGTAAAGTTCCCTAGCTGTGATGAACTCACCACTGAGGCTAATGCTTACAGCAAACTGCAAACAAAAATGTTGTCCTGCACAAGGGATGCCTGGACAAATTCACTGCCAGTGACAGACTGGCTAAAGCAGCTCACCATGAACTGTGCTCGGGCACACATTCTCTGCTCATGTTGGCCCTGTCTAGAAATTCCATAAATTTCACAGAAACTTGTATTTTCTTTATATAAGTGTATTTTGAAACAGATTTTGTAGTTTCTTAAAATTGCTATTTAGTTCTATAATTAAAGTTGAGTTTTGTGTCAAGCTCTTGAGTCTTCCTTCTGATCAGGAGTCACATAATCATGTTAAGTGAGAGGTGTGATTGCCAGCTAATAGGATTAGTAGATACTGGTGGGCAACCTTGTCCTAGTTGATTATTTCTCCTTTATTTCCTTTTTCTTTCTTATTTACTGTGACTGTATCTCAGTGTGAAGCAATCTCTAGTCTGAAATTCACCTTATGGTCCAGGCTGACCTGGAACTTACAAAAACTCACCTACTTCTGCTTCCCGAGGGTTGGGATTAAACATTTCATTGCTGTGGTTTTAAATTTTATCATTTGACATTGTCCTGTATGTCTATAATCGATCTTGATCATACTTAGTCCTCCCCTCCCTCAGCCACGCTCCTCCAACCCCATCTGAAACCCCTATTGTAAACGTGCCAGGTTTGGGGTCAAGGGTCTTGTTGTATGAAGCCTAGTTGCCTGCCCCATTTCCCATTTGAACAACCCGCTGAGTTTAATCAGGGTCTCTTGCATGTGCACGTTTGTGAGGTTCTATTGAATCATGGCCAACTTCCCATTCTTTACACCCCCAAAGAAAAACGACTCCTCCTTCCCCCTAAAGAAGTATGAGTCACTCCTCAGCTAGGGTTAGAGCACTAACCCCTACACCATGCATTCTGGAATACTGAAGCACTCCCCCTTGAGAAGCTTTAGTGGAGACAAACACAGCTGCTGGGTTTTCCTGAGTGCAAAGCCCTTGTCTTGTGTAGAAAAGAGGTTTTCACAGTACTCCTCTCCAGCTTCCACCTCTTAAATTGTTTCAACGTCATTTTACAGCATGCCTCTGAATGGTGATGGTGATGGTGATGGTGTGTGTGCATGTGTGCACGCACGCACGTCATCTCATTTGGAACCAAACACTCAACACTTTTTCTCAACCATTTGACAAGTAAATGATTCAACGTATTAACCACTCCCCATGCCAAGAAGCTTCTCTGACCAATGGGAAAGCAGTACTAATCTTTCGACATATACATACGTATTTGGGAGGCAGTTTGACAACATGTCCATTTAGAAAAATGACAGTAGCATGTTTCTCCATGGGCCTCTTTATGCCACAGTGTGGTCTTAGCACTAGAAATATGGCACCCACATGAATTACATTCTGGGAAGAGGCCAAATACCCAACCAGAATGTGCTTGGTTATTGTCATAGCAATAGTGCCATGATTGTATCTGTGGCCACATCATCTGCAGCAGGTCAGCAATAAAGTATGTAGAATGCATAGTTAATCAGAACACTGATGCCTACTTTCTCCCAGCACTATGTATAACACCACCCTGCACCAAAAAAGCTAGGTAGCACAGAGGAAGTTTGCTCGTCAGTTTCAGCTGATCTCTATGTGCTAAGACCAAAAGGTGGTGTCTTCAACAGCAGGGTCTTACCATCTACTATTGGTGTGCAACCAAGAGAATTAGTACTAGCCTGTATTGTTTTAGAAGCCTGGGGCCTCCCTGACTAAAGATGCACAGGAAGTATCTCACAGCGGGGACTTGAATTTTTCTGTGATAACCCACGAATGTGGAAGCAGCATGAGAACACCATACAGGTGTTCTCTAATGTGAGTCTTCCTGTTTGCTGTCTTTTTAAGGCTTGGGATCTTCCTCTTGGGCATTGAAACCTTTCCAGAGTCCCAGATTATATCCAACTTAATGGTTCAGTTACCTAGACACCCACCCTGCTGCATTTGCTTGTTGACTCCTCCAGGACCAGACCTAGGATGGTCTGTGAATCTGCAGCCAATACTGACATTTCTTTATGAAGTCTAGAAATTAGTGAAACATGACTGGAGTGAATACCTTGTGTAGAGAATAATTCCTGCTGGGATCCTCAAGTGCAGCCAGGGGTGGCAAGCATTGCCCTAGCCATTCCTGCATGAGAATAGTGAGTCCTCACCCATTTCCACAAGTCAACACTCAACAAGTGGATCTTACATGGAAGCCATACTGATGACCATTCCATCACTACAGTGCATGGCTTTTTTTTAAACCACTGGTTCCATGGATATCTGTGGCTAGATGAGTGCAGGAAATTGATCTGTAGGTGTCCTCTTTGTATATGCTTAGATTCCATCCCACCCCTGCTCCAGAAACCCTTTCTTTAAACTTCTCCATTTCTGTTCTTCCCTATTGTACACCCCCGCCCCCCCCCCCCCCCCCCGCTGCTTGCTGGTCTGGCCTAAGTGAAGACAGGGGTTATATCTTTTCCCATCAGAGCTGGCCCTGGAGACACAGACACCCCCCAACACCCCACCTTACCCCCCCCCACAGCCAACATGCTGCAGGCCAGTGCATAGTTTTATAGTTTTAAGAGAGGTTGCTCTATTTGTACAGGACTGGCCTGAGTGTCCCAGATCATCACTTGTACATTCTCCTAGATAAACAGACCAGGAGGAAAGAAAGCATTCTGATTTCCAGTGTTTCCTAGAGCATCACTCACTTTAATGAGTGTACACAGGGTTTGATAAGGCTCAGCGCTGAAGAGAATTGAGCTCAATCATGAGGTTCAGAGTTTGCATCTCAAGCACCCACACGGTAGGTCACAATACTCTGTACCCTAGTTCTAGGGTATCTAACTCCCTCTGGTGACCTCAGCTGTCACCAGAAATGCACATACCTAAATGAAGGACAAACACTCACACTCATAAAATAAAGCAAGGAAAATAGAAACCTGTAAGCACAGGACTCTTGAAACTTGTACTGGTGCTTATGGGTCTTGCTAGGTGTGCTCAGTCTTGAGGAAGGTCCATCATTCTGCATTTCCCAGCATGGGGGACTGGCAGAGCAAGTCCAGGATGACAAACTGTAGAGTTGCAGTTCTAGTTGAAGCTTAAGACAATTGTGGACCACAAGGCAGCAAGAGAGTGGGGAACATGGAATTTTTTAACCAAGTGCATATGGACTTTTTCCTCAGCCATCAGCTCTCCCCGATTTTCACCAGACAAACCACAGTGACACTTTTTTTGTATGCACTGCATGAGGCTTCCAGGTAGACTCTGGGGTGGCAAACAGAGGGTCTGATGAAGAAAATGGGAGACAGGAAGTCACTGCCATTCTTGCTATAGTTTATTGTCCTGAAGCACAGCCCTCTCAGGCCTAGCACTTATTAAGCTGAAGATGAATTGTGTTTATAAACACATGACCTTGGCTTAGGTCATTCTTAAATGAAGAATTTAAGCAGTATTTGAAGGCTCTAAGCTCATCATGGGATGAGGAAATTCAACGATGAGGGAGGAACAAATGTCCTGGGTTTCCTGAAGTTTTAGGACTGAACAGTGGCTAATGTCTTCTCCTTTGTTTTCACTGAGGTCCAAGGCAATTTAGGTAATTCATTCAGAAGACAAAAAGAAAAAGCTTGCTGGGTTTGCTGGTTCACACCTGAGTTTCCTGTACTGGAGAAGAGAGGCAGTAATGTACCATGACTTTTAGCCTGTTTGGAATCCATAGTGGGAACTTATCTCAAATAAAGTCATTCGAGAGGAGGGGGGCACCTCCTGAGATGCTGTTGCTTGTCCATCAAAAAGTGCAAAGAACCGCTCAGGTGCTGTTCTTAATACAGGTGACCTTGGGGCTGTTTCTCCTCCCTGCTGCTGCTGCTGCTGCTGCTGTTTTCTTGTTAGCACGGTAAGTGACATTAGTAGTCTCTGAGAGGTGGAGGGTACTGATATTTCTAAATAGACACTTAGTCAACCTTATTTTTGAGGTAGAATCTCTATATAAGGCAGTCTAGCCACAGATATTTGGTGATTCTCCTACCTCAGCTTCCCTCAGCTTTGAATGACAGTGATATTGATGATCTGTTTAGGTCAGAGCTAGAGATTTAGGTTGCTGACATTCTGGAGTAGCAAGGAGACACAAACATCACTGTGGCTACCAAAAGCCAAAAGACACTGGGTAAATCGGGGAAGGTACAGGTGACTATGAACAACTCATTGCAGCTTGCAAGCCAGGGTCAGTGCTCTTATCTCTCTGGCCACTTCTCCTTTACTGGTTGACAGAGCCTTAGAGGGAACAGTGGTATGAAGTTCTCCACAGACTGACTGGACCCACCTGAGGAGACAGAGGTCCTCAGGTAGCTGGGAGAAGTACCATGCCTATCATTAATTCTTGAGTGCCTGGCCCCCATCTACCCTGAGGTATCTTCATGCATCTGCCTCAATATGTGATATGGATTGCTAAGCAGCAGTAGCAGGCTGTAACACTGGCCAGGGGTTGTGCTGTTGGCATTCCAGGGTCCCCAAGCCTTCTCATCTAGAGATTTCTGAGAGTGAGAACATGACTGAGTAAGTGTTGGGGTCCCTCACAATGTGATGGGAGCCCAAAACAAGGAAGAAGCCATAGATCCCACAGTTTTCATGAAGTGACAACCGGGCCTATTTTTTTCTGGGGACAAGGGGCAGTTTCTCAGGCACAAGAGATCACAGTGGAGGAATAGCTCATACCCATTACAAAAAAGCCTGTTTAAATATGTGTATATCTACATGTATCTTCATCCCCAGGGGCGATTTTTACATTTGTGTGTGACACATGAATGTGTATCTTTATGAGTGTAAGGATGTACTTGAAGTTGTGAGCATTATTTATGTGTGCTTGGGCATGTGTGTTCATATTCATGTGTGCTTTTGTGTATGGATTTCTATGGGCTTGGGAGTGTGTGTGTGTGTGTGTGTGTGTGTGTGTGTGTGTGTCTGTGTGTGTGTGTGTGTGTGAACATATTTCTTTATAGGTGCCTCTTTTCAGGTCAGAGGACATGTTTGGAGTTGGTTCTCTTCATTCATCTTTACATGGGCTCAGGAGTTGATCTCATGTCCTTAGGCTGGGAAAACAAGTGCCTCTATACTTAGCAAATGCCCTGGAATTGAACACCAATGTAGGGATGGGGAGGATTAGCCGATTAGAGGAAAGTGTAAAATATTCCATCCTCTGACCAGTCTTCTCATCAATCCGTGGTACTCTAATTCAGTGCTACATTTTTTTTTTAACCAATTCTTGTGTTCATTCCCAGGACCATCAGTCTGTGCCCCTGTACCCTCACCACACCCAATAGACTGACACTCCCATGGAGTCTTCCCAAGAGCCAGTTATCAATGGCTCTACTGCTGCCCTGGGAATCTCTAACCATAGGACAAAAGGTACTAGTGCCAGAGAGAGGAGAGCAGAGTGCAGGCTGCACTCGGGAGGTGGGAAGGCCCTGAGCCCTGCCTCCTGCTCCCTTGTGAACCAGGAAGTCAGAGAATGATCTGGAGTCAATTCTCTCCTACTACCAAGTAGGGTCCAGGGAGGGAATTAGGACTCATCTTCCCAGACTCAGGTGTATAAGGCCCTTGTTTGATTGCAGACTTCCACATGCCAGCTCCACCCTTTCCTACCCTCACTCTGCCTTGTGGACCAAGGTGCAACACCTCTTCACCATGGCCTTTCAAGGGTCTCTTCTTTATCCACTTTGTCCCTGAAGGTCCACACTGGCCATCTTCCTGTAGCTTAAGGAGATGTGACAGGTGTAAAACCTCTTGACCATAACCCGAGCTTGCCACTCCTCCCTCTACCTTGTTCCATTGTTCAGAGTGGTGGTGTGTACATATATTTCCATGCAGATGGCATCCTCAACTGCCAACATATTGCTAGGAGATCTGTTAGAAGAGTGGTATTTGTGCAAAGCACATGAGTTCCCCGTTTTCTATATGCCATTGAGTCTTATGGAATTACAATTCTTACTGTGAAGCATTATTGCCTGAGAGTTAGCAATCAGTGATTTAGTTTATTTTTCATTATTCAGCAATTGACCTGCTTTATAGTTTTGGAATTTAACTTTACACCCTTTATACACCTATCCCTGTTTATAATTCAATGTTTTCCAGGCACACCTTGATTTCTTCATTAAGACACAGGCTTTAAGAAGTCTGTGTGTTAAATTTATAATTCATGAGACAGTGTTTAATAAAAGTAAGATGGTGACATGAATAGAAAAATCACACAACAGCATCAAACACTGTTTTTCCAAGTATTCTCTGAACAAAATACATGTTATGGTGTCAGGTTTGGGGCATTAGGTAAAGTCACCACCTGGATGCACAGTTCAGAGATGAGGCCAATTTGA
The DNA here is from genome assembly GCF_049852395.1 of Peromyscus maniculatus bairdii. Taxonomy (NCBI): domain Eukaryota; kingdom Metazoa; phylum Chordata; class Mammalia; order Rodentia; family Cricetidae; genus Peromyscus; species Peromyscus maniculatus. Next base: position 57,040,248 of record NC_134852.1, on the reverse strand, counting down.
TCTAATGCATTCTCAACACCAGGATAAAGGGATACAGTTCCATCTCATACATCTTTCTGATTGCTTACTTTGGTGTAGTATGATTCTAAAATTGATCTTTCCATCTGAGAATGTCTTCATAATTATTTTCTGTTATGAATTTCTTCTCACTCTTCAGGGCTAAGGTGATATCCAGGGAAAACACTCTGATATCTTTCACAAATACCTGCTTTTCTTCAGTACTCTGCTGTTCCGAGTCTCCTTCTCTACCACACACTTAACGAGCCCACCTGTGCAGTGCTCAGTTTGGATACATCTGCCTAAATCCTTGAGGTGACCCACCCTGCACCATCAGGTCCTCTGTAGACAGACATCAGGAGATGAAGTATTTTAAAGACTCCTCACATGTCTGCCTTCTGTTTGTTCTCTCATTTCTCATTTCTTTTTGACATACTATTAGTGAGAGCACTTGAAATTCTTTTGAAGAAAAGTCTACTGCAATGGAAGGTGAAAGCATTTACACAACTGTATCAAGTATGTAATAAGCATCATTATTTTGGAGTCATTTTTATATAGAAGATAAAAGCAAGTAGGAAGAGATATCAGTGATTTTCACTGTCAGTCATTCCCTTTGCTAGAGAGGTTATCCTCCTTGTTGAAGAAATTAAAGTTAGACCAGGTGTGGTCGCATGCACCTTTAGTCCCAGCACTTGGGAGACAGAGACAGGTGGATCTCTGTGAGTTCTGACCAAACTGGTCTACAAAAGGAGTTCCAGGATAACCAAGATTGTTACACAAAGAAACCCTGTCCCCAAAACAAAACAAAACCCAACCAAACAAAGAAATTGAAACTAAAATCTATTAGTATTAAAATTGAATTAGAAAGCTCACTTGAACTCAGCAATTCAAATATGTACTTTTAGGAGTTCTTTTTACTGAAATGGCTCAGAATTGACATCATTCCAGTAGTCATCAACACCCCAACTCAGCAGCATTCTTTCTTAATGTCTCCTAAAGTAGAGAACAACATGGAGAAGGGGCCAATTTTAGGTTTACTTCTTCCAGCCATTTTATGTCAAAGGATCCCAGGTCTGTATGCTCTCTTCTGCTGTCAATTGGTAACTCTTAAGAAGAGAAATTTTGTCACTGACATCTTTTATGCTTTCCACACCTGTATTTCCGTGTTTCCTCTGCTAAGAACTGCTACAGGTGTTGAATTTTTACTTTATCAGACACTGTGTTACTCAGATACTAAAGGGAACTTTTCTGATTCAGTTTCCCAGTCCACAGCATAGAGTAGAAGTATTTGATTACAGCAATCTCACAGCACTGTCACATGTGAGGTAGAAGACTGGGACATTTCTCCCTACACCACACTTGGGTATAGAATCACAGAGCTTATCAGGGAACAACCAAACAACCAAACAGAATCCTTGCAGGGATTTGAGAAATATTGGAAGTTGAACAGAGGATTTGAGGCCTGAAGAAAGCAAATTCACACATTGCTGGTGAAATACACATGCACTGTAGTCCCACTTTTCAGGACAAACTTCTTGACCCCAGAAGTTCAAGGCCATCCTAGGAAACAGAGAGCTGTTTGCTCATATATCAAGGAAAGGAGAGGACAAGATTGGATGAGTAAGTCAGTGGCAGTTTGGAGAGAGGAGAGAAGAAGGAGAGGAAATAGGATGATGACAAGAAAGGAAAGAAGAAGAAAAGAAAGAAATGTCTCCCCTCTGCTGATGTAGATGTAGACCATAGATTTCCTCAAACCTGAAACATGCTTTTTCATATTTATTCTCATTTTACTCCCCTGGCTATGTAAGAGGAACTTCATATCTTCAATAAACTTTTAAGTTGTTCAACAATTGCACCTATTCATATACTGTCTGTCCCCACTCTCTTTCAAAGTGAAAGAGAGAGAGGGGGAGGGAAAGAAATTTTAATATGGGGTTTTAAAGAGTTTTCTAGATACACTCCTATGAGATATTTTTCCTTTGTTATAGGAATTCAAGACTGATTTCTGTGTTTTATAAAGGTTCTCTTTCAAAACACAGGCCATTCCCACACAGGCCTGTGCAAAGGCTTGTAGATTTGCCTGGAAAGATCATTCTGGAGAACAGAAAACAAGTTGCTGTAGATGTTGAACTTAACTTCATGTTCCTCCCTTTGGTGCCTGGCAGGTAGCTACATGGACCACCAAAGACTCAAACAGATAAATCAGTCATGACAAAAGAAATAATCTTAGTTAAAACTAATAAGAAAGAGAATTATAGTCATTTATATTCATATTAGATCCATTATTACAGCAAAGATCTTCTGTGAGTGAAAATGGTCAAGGTGTGCATGTGAATAAAGAGTTCATGACCCACAGTGCTGCTGAGGTAAAGATGTAGAAACAGACCTTATATTTGCTAAAAAGATCCTGAAGAAAATATCAGATGAAATATACCACTCTCCTTGTTTGCTATAGTAAAACTGTATGTATATATATGCTCCATTATATATTTAGCTGAGGTCCATGACTTATTTGTCCTTTTGGGGACCTTTTCTCTTTTAGTATTATTTTTAACATTTAAGTCAAAGATGTTTTTTGGTAGGATTTAGTGGATATTGCAAAAAATAAAAGTAAACTACATTTCATAGGCTTTGTTTAATGACACTTTCACATAAAAATAAAATTTTTTCAATAATTTTTCTTTTTAAAGAATATTTCTTTAAAGATCAAATCACGATTCTTTGACAAAATATTTCCCTCCAATTTTTGCCTTGGTTTATTGAATAATAAATATTAAGTGACATCAGAGATTACAGTGTCTGCCACATCTCATAAATGACACATTACAAAGGTGAGATTTAAAGGAGCCTGGTGATGCCCAATGCCAAGGAACTGGTCTCTATATATGTCAGGAACACAGCACATCCGGGTGTTTTGCAGAGGGCTGAGGCTATATTGGAAAAGCATGTGGGAAAGGGTGTTTAAAGGGAAAACTAATGAAAAATCTAATGATGAAAACAATGATAAAGAATAATGAATAATAGAGGGAAGTTATTCTGGGCCATGGATTGTGAACATGTAATGATTATCACACCATCCCAGAGTTTTTAGCAGTGAATTTAACTGACTTAGCCTCTTCTATTTACTATGCTTTCTACAAAGTAATATCTAATTTCCATTGGAATTGAAGGCCATGGAAGATGGTCCATTTTAACTTTGATTTTACCCTGAGGTTGCTTACCAATAATTGATCTTTGTTTCACTATGCTAGCTTTGGAAAAGGAAAAGGCCTTTCTTCATTTCAAAGGAAAAACTAATCTCATTATTTAAGGGTCCTTTGAGTTTCATGTTGAGCACTCAAGAGTGACTCATTTCTAATTCAAGTTAATACTGTACTTGTCTAGAGGCTAAAAAGCTAAGAGAGAGATACTTCCTCTCTCTGGACTGTGTGACAGATATCTCCACATGTTAATTAAAGTAGAACAGAATCACCATATAACTAACCATTTGAGAGTTGGTTCTACTGCTGAAGCGCAAGCCAAGTCTAGTAGATTAACTGTCAACTTTGACACCCTGTCAGTTTGGCATCCAAACTCATTTCTTTTATCCATATGATTTAACTACTGGCTTTTATATGATCATGGCCATGGAAAAATACAAAATGCATCTAAATGGAACTAAGGAGTCATACAGATAACAACATTTGAAAATGTAGCTGAATGTTTTCCTGTGTCCTCCTGGTCCACAGTTGCTCAGACCCAAGTAAACACACAGAGACCTATATTAATTAAAACTGCATGGCCATTAGCTCAGGCTTACCATTGACTAGCTCTTACACTTAACTCAGCCCATTTTTGTTAATCTATATGTTGCCATGTGTTCCATGGCTTTACCTGTGTGTCATAACATGCTGCTCCCTGGACAACAGGCTGGTGTCTCCCCATCAGTCTTCCTCTTTCCAGAATTCTCCTTGTCTGCTTATCCTGCCTATAATTCCTGCCTGGCTACTGGCCAATCAGCATTTTATTTATCAACCACTCAGAGCAACACATTCACAGCATACAGAGCAATAACACCCATCATGAAAATTCCATTCTCCTCTAAGACTCGAGGTTGTCTGTTATCCATGGGCCTTGCAAAAGCAAGAAGTTTGAGCCATAGGCCATGGTCATGCAATTTGTAATTGATATAAGCCTCTATATATTTACTTGGGTCTGAGCAGCTGCAGGACCACACAGGACAAGGAATTTTATAAGTGGCTGTGGGCCCTTGATGCTGGGCAAGACCAGGAAAACTTCCAACTATAGCCTGGGAACTCAGCGTGTATATTATATAAAGTTAAAAGAAAAGGTGGGATCTGGGCGGTGGTGGCACACACCTTTAATCCCAGCACTTGGGAGGCAGAGACAGATGGATCTCTGTGAGTTTGAGGCCAGCCTGGGCTACAGAGTGAGTTCCAGGAAAGCTGCAAAGCTACACAGAGAAACCCTGTCTCAAAAAACCCAAAAAACAAACAACAACAACAACAACCCCCCCCCCAAAAAAAAACAAAAAAAGGAGATAGGTTTATTAAATACAGCTGAACAAGGTGGTTTGTCATCTCATCTCTGTAGGGGAACAGTCTCAGGATGCAGTCAGTAAGAAGAGCAAGCTACAGTTGGTATTTTGTGCACATTCTATTAGACTCTATACTTGGATCACTGGGAGGTCATTCCATTTTACCTAGCCTGACCTGGAGAAGGCTTTCCCATTTCAATGAGTCTGAGACTCTGATGTCCTTGACATGCCATGCTCAAGCCAACAATACAAAGTTACTCAGGAGCCAGGCAGTGGTGGCGCATGCCTTTAATTCCAGCACTTGGGAGGCAGAGGCAGGCGGATCGCTGTGAGTTCAAGGCCTGCTGGGCTACCAAGTGAGTTCCAGGAAAGGCGCAAAGGTACATAGAGAAATTCTGTCTCGAAAAACCAAAAAAAAAAAAAAAAAAGAAGAAGAAGAAGAAGAAGAAGAAGAAGAAGAAGAAGAAGAAGAAGAAGAAGAAAATTACTCAGGATCTCATCTACTCTCCTGTTGATTATAAGCAGTATTGATCAGGAGGGATGAACATCAGAAAAATCTGCCTGGGTTTGCATACCTTGGGAAATTTTGAAAAATCACAAGTCTAGAAGACTAGGGAAGGCTCCCAGTCCTGTTTAGTGTTTTGACATTGCAACACCATGTTATCACTCATACTTGCAAGCCATACATTTGAGTTACAAAGCAAAATCACAAATACAAAATCATAATGTTGTAAGTACGTTTGTAATTTTTTTTTTTTTTTTTTTTGGTTTTTCGAGACAGGGTTTCTCTGCGTAGCTTTGCGCCTTTCCTGGAGCTCACTTGGTAGCCCAGGCTGGCCTCGAACTCACAGAGATCCGCCTGGCTCTGCCTCCCAAGTGCTAGGATTAAAGGCGTGCGCCACCACCGCCCGGCAGTACGTTTGTAATTTTATGTTGTGTCATGTTCAGTGCTGTCTTGGGGTAAATGGATGCTGCTGGCTGCCAGGAGGATTCACTTTTAATGTCCTCCCAATTTTCAATATTCTTGCAAGACTTTAATATTTTGCTAAGTTATAAGCATATGTTTTGCAAGACATAGCAACTGTGCCAGAAAACCAAGTAAAAAAATGGTTGGTTTATGACTAAGAGATAATGAGTTGATACCTGCTAGAAAAAAAATCCCTGAATATTTATAAACTTAAATTATGTAAAGTATATTACTCATCTATGTTACTTTAAATAAAATAATACTATAAAATTAATGACATTTAACAATATTTAGATTCCCCTAATGCCTAGGGAGTATGTTGGTACCTTTATAGTAACGCTTGTACACACGTCATGTATCATTTTAGGCAAATGTGTGTACATGACATAAGCACATACCATATAATTTGTATTGGACAGTGGGGTGAGAGAAAGATTTCTGCCATTTCAGAGTGTGGAATATAATCAATGAATGCAATCCTCATAAAAATATTCCCATCCAATTCTTTAAAATTGATCTCTGGGAATGACTTGGGGTTAAGACTTTACTCTTTTTTGCAGAAGATGCATATTTGATAGCCAACACTCATTATTGGTTGTAGTATTAAGGCAACTCCACGTAGTTAAAAGGGAGGTTTATTTTGTGGGGTAACTTACAAGTAAAGGCATAAGTTACAGGGCCCGGAAAAGGTGTAGCGCCGTCCAGCTGTGTTCTCTGGAAAACTCTGCTCAGTCTACCTCCAGCATCCAGGATCTAGGAACCAAGACAGCTGGCACATCCGGATCTCAGGTCTAAAGCGCTCCTGTCTAGGCTCTGCCTTGTAGGCATGACAGTTACCAAAGGCTCAATGGGTGTAGTACTTCCAGGTCAAAGCTGGAACAGCTACCCACTACAACCCATGTCTAGCTGCTCACAATAGCTTTTAACTCCAGCCTTTGACATTTGCCCTGTGTCCCCTTGGTGTTTTGTGTATTAATTCTTTAGTTTAAAATCTCAAATGTACTTCAGCACTTTGGAACAACATGCCTTAGTTGAGGCTGCACTTTTTTTTTGTATGAAATATATCACAAATCCAGTCATTTCCACAGGTTCATTGTTTTAAGTATAGAGTTTTAGAAAATGTTGTGTGGTTCGGAAAAAACACAAATAGACCAACTTCATGTTTTATTCCTTTATTGTTTTCACTATCATGCTTTCCTTGTTGCAGTATCTTGTTATTTTATATAATTTTTAAATTTTTATTCTTTTATTTTCCATATAGGTTTTACTCACATCCTCTTTCTGGATTCTTCTCATTCCTTCTATATTTTACTAATAATCTGAGCGAAATGCCACATAGGAAGTAGAAAATGTCCCTATTGAGGACTCTCCTGCAGCCAGGGCTTCCTTGCAGGGCATACTCTCCTCCTGCACCTTGTTAGGACTTTCTTTTTAATGCAGGGATTGAGAGCTGTGGTGGAGGAGCAACTGCCCAAGGTGCTGATGACCTGATTCATGAGATGACAGTGAAGGAGCACATGCAGCTGGAAAGGTGTGGGAACTTCTCTCTAGAGTTCAGAGAGTCCTGAGGGTTTCCACAATGAGTTTGTGAGGAAAGCAAAAGGATTTCTTTCCTTTACCAAGAAATTTGTACTGCTGAGTGATGAGAGAAATCTTTGGTGGCCAGAGGTTCATATAAGAGAGCTGACCCTGAGAGAGACAGGGATCCTATAGGCTACAGAACGCCTTTCTGAGCTCTGTGGTAACTAGTCTGGCTCTTTGGTCCTGACAATGCTTGTGCACATGGACTTGCTCTGAATTGTGTCCTCTTGAAGGATTTGGTCCTTTGCTTCACTTCCATGCTAATCTGCAAACTTTCTGACATTAGAACTTTTTTCTTAAAAATTTAAAACTATATTATTTATATGCACTGGGTGGTTTTATGTCAGTTTGACACAAGCTACAGTCACCTGACAGGAGGGAAACTTGACTGGAAAACTTCCTTCATAAGATCAGGCTGTGGACAAACCTTCAGAGCATTTTCCTAACTAGTGATTGATGAAGGAGGGCTCAGCCGATGCCCTCCCTGTTCCGGTGATCCTGGGTTAAGAAAGCATGCTGAGCAAGCTGTGTGAGCTAGCCAGTAAGTAGTGTTCCTCCCTGGATTCTGTATCAGCTACTGCCTCCAGGTTCCTGCCCTGTTTGAGTTCCTGCCCTGACTTCCTTCAGTGATGAACAGAGATGTGGAAGCATAACCCAAATAAAGCGTTTCCTCTCCTAGTTGTTGTGGTCATAGCATTTCATCACTGCAATATTAAACATAACTGCAACAATATGTTTATTTTGTACTCACCTGTGTGTGCACATAAGCATGTGTGTTGTCCCATGATATGAGGGTGCAATTCACAGGACAAATATGGTTCTTTCCATCCACCATGAGGGTCCTGGGGATTGAATTCAGGTAATCAGACTTGGCGGCAGGCACCTTTACTCAGCAAGCCATCACACCAGGTCCAGACAATTTTTAAACTATGTTTTTTTTTTGTACTTGGAAGACTTTATTCCCATCTTCACCTCTTCATCACAGACTTTTTATTTTATACCTTGTCTTAGTTAGAGTTAATGTTGTTAAGATGGAACACTATTGCCAAAAGCAAATGGGGTAGGAAAGGACTTATGTGGCTTATACTTCTGCATTACTGTTCATCATCAAAAGAAGTCAGGACAGGGAATCAAGCAGGGTGGGAACCTAGAGATAGAAGCTGATGCAGAGGCCATGGAGAGGTGCTGCTTACTGGTTTGCTCTTTATTATGGTTTGCTCAGCTATCTCTTATAGAACCCAGGACCATCAGCATAGGGTGGAACCACTCACAATGAGATGGGCCACCCACAATTAATCACTAATTAAAAAGATGTTTTACAGGTTTGCTTACAGCCCATTCTTATACCAACACTTTCTCAACTGAGGTCCCATCCTCTCCAGTGACTCTAGTTTGTGTAAAGTTGACATAAAACCAGCCAGCCCATACCTCTACCATGAGTGTATGGTCTCTGAGTCTGTTCTGGCTTATCCCAGCCAACAATCATGGAAAGAGGACAGAGTGGAAGCTCTTTGAGTGTTGACTCTAGGCTAACCAATGGTAACATGATATAAATGTGAACAGATAGGAAGTGGAAATAACGTACTGTTTTTGATAATTTTACATGATTGCATTACCAAGTTGTGGAAACAAGGAAGGCTGAAAAATAAAACAATTCTATTTCTCTTTGCATTAGGTATGGAAACTGACCTTCAAAGTATAAAGTGTTAGAACTTTTTGTATAAGAGTAAACTAAGAATTTAAGGATTATTAAACAATTGAAAGATGAGTGAAGACATATTTTCCACAGCCCACACATGGTCACATGGATGTACATTTTTCCTGAAAGGGCAAACTTGTCAAGATTTTAGACAGAACATTCTGTGACTTAGCATCTGAAAACATGACCTTTACACTGCATTATTAAACATAGAATATATTCCTGAAAACAAAGCTATTATCCTGTTCAATTTCCAAGTTCACATGCTTGGAGATGCCATGCATTCGTGTCTTCTGAGGAAATGAGGAGGCTTAAGATATTTCCATAGAGCATGTTTAAAAATCCATATTTGTTAAAAAAAAAACAACAGCAATCCAGAAGGCCAGTAAAGGTGATCAAATACACTTGTGCACCTCGGAGGCTTATATATTAAAGCAATTATCAGCTAATTACTACCATTGTGGACTGCAGAGGTAATATGTCTGCATAATCTTTGACAATACACACACACACACACACACACACACACACACACACACACACACACACACACAATATTTGTTGCTTGTTGAAACCATCTGCATTTCTTTTTATACATTTTTATTATTTGTTTTATAAAATGATAATCTATCACTTATCCCTTCCTTTTCCTCCCTCCAAACTCTCTCATCTATCTCCCTTTGCTCTCTTTCAAATTCATGGCCTAGTTTTTCGTTAATTGTTATTACAAGTATTTATGCATATGTATATACATATAGATTCCTAAATAAAACTTGTTCAGTCTGTGTAACATTACTTATATGTATATTTTCACACTAACCTTTTGATATTAGATAACCAATTCATAATACTCATTCCAGGAAAGACTATTTCTCCCACTCTCAGCATCTCTTAGTTACCTGCAGTTCTTTGTGTGGAGTTCAGGACTCACAGCTTATTTTTAATGAGCCAACCTAGTAGAAACCTTTGAAAGAATCACTTTTTCTGACTAAAATGGTATGTTCATTCATAAATTTGTTTTCATGAAGCAAGAGACATAGCTGCTATAGAAATAAAACATGAGTTCCTAATTACCAGAAATACATTTTGTATATATGCCTTAAACAGCTTCAGAAATATGGGAGAGAGTTATGTTGTAAACAATGTACACTAGGAGAGACTAGAATTAGCATATGAAAAGTAATTATAGTAAAGGACAGCTGATTAAATTCTAAAAGCAAATTCAAATGGGAACATGGTAGTAAGACTCAAAGGAGGTGACACAGAGAGACACATGCCAGGCATCGAGACAGAATGATGATAGAAAATGAATAACAAATGCTAGAAGTGTCATTTACAGATAGAAGGTAGATAGAGATAGATTATAGATAATAGGTAGGCTGTAGATGAAAGGTAGGTGACTCTAGATCATGTATAGAAGATAAATACCAGGCTAGACAGATGGTTCAACAGTTAAGAGCACTGGCTACCTTTCCAAAAGTCCTGGGTTCAATTCCCAACAACCACATGGTATGGTTCACAACCATCTGTAATGAGATCTGGTGCCTGCTTCTGGTGTGCAGGCATGCATACAGGCAGAACACTGTATACATAATAATAAATTAATAAATTTTAAAAAAGAAGATAGATATTAGTAGATGGTAAATTATAGATGACAGATATAAGATATAGATAAATAGATAGATAAACCATTTAGCTTAATTTTCACGGTAGTTTTTAACAGGAAAAAGCTTTAATAAAACACAAAAGATTGTGATACATCAAGGCAAGTCCTCGAGGACAGATCCTGAGTTTAGTTCTGAGACCACAGGAAATTTGCAAAAAATTGTTGTAAAATGAGGCGACTGTGTTTCTGGCATGCCAGTAATATTTTTCTTGAATAATGCAAAATTGTGAAATATAATGCTTAGAACAGCCCAGACAAAGCTCTTAGTTCAATCTCTAGTGATGCAAAAGAAACATAGTCTTCAATGTGTTTTCATTTATGACAATTGTAATTCATGACTGTATGAAGGTGAATTCATGACTGTATGAAGGTGAATTCATGACTGTATGAAGGTGAATTCATGACTGTATGAAGGTGTATGAAGGTGAAAGGTCATAGCTAGGTTGAGTGAGGACAGCAAATTGATCAAAGATTGTATTCCACATGAATTACAGCTCTAACTTGTGAATGTACTTTTCTGTTTTTCATTTCAGCCTCCTGAGTTTCTGATGAAACCTGTAGCTAGAAACCCTTTGACTAATGACTTTTGCTGGCTAATACTGTTTGTATAGAGGCAATTTCCATGAAAAAGGGATGCATTTTACTTGAGAAAGAAAAGCACAAAACACAACTTTTTTTAGCTTCTGATGTTAGGAATCATTTCCAGATATATATGTAGATCAAAGGAGAGAAAACACAGGGTCACATATTTTATGTCAAAAAGGTGTAATAGTACATCTAGAAACTTGATGGGATTTCAAATATTTAATGAAGATTCTTATCATTGAATTGCAGAAACTTGATGTTAGGATTTGAACATGACTGAGGTCCCCATTTACCTCGAGTACTACATAGAACCCTCTCAGAGACCACCAGCTGGCTGATCTACCATTTGTTCTTAAATTCATCATTACCATACCACCTCTAATATAGCAAAGCAAAATGAATTTCCATCACCCAGATATGTAATCCTTTACACTAATTTTGCTGGTGTGTGCACATGTCCAGTAATACAATATTTCCCTACAAGAAACCTTACAGTATAATCTTCATCTCCTTAAAAAGGATCATCAGTTATAATATTTATATTTATTTAATTTTATCCTCACATGACATATGTGTAATTGCTCTCTTTCCTTTGTAAATTAATTATATGGTTTATGAAAACTTCAGCGAGTTTTTCAGCAGGAAATTCTTTTTTGCATTTTATATTCATATATTATAAAGAGCATTCTAAATTTAATTTTCCACATATTAGCCCAGTCATGTTCCCCACTCATCTTATTTACAAATAGCTGCATTTAGCTTGTTTGCATTATGTATATATATAAGTGTGTTCTCATCTCATTGTGCTTTAATTTAAATTTTAATTGTTTTATTATGGTGAAAGGCTATAACAATTTAGGTATTCATAACTTACTGTGCTTAAAGCATATCTCCTCTTCTAGAAAAATTTACATAATCAAAAATCATACAGTTCGTACTAAGGAATAATAAACTACTAAGGAAATAATAATACTTTATGAATGAATGGTTTCTTCCAATGAGAAGATAATTAAGTAAGAATACTTTAGCTCCAACTCTGCCTGTTGTTTCCTTGAATTCTTATGCATCCATGGGTTGGAAAGACTGATAGCATATCCAGCACTGGGGAGGACAAGTAATGGAGAAAGAAGAACTATTAGTTCTTGATAATGCCAGTTGACATAGTTCAAACTCTAAATCACATTTATCGATTTTTAAGACAATATTAATTAATGGGTGATCAATAATAAATGTACTTGGGAATTCACTTTTCTTATTCCAGCTGGCACACCGTACCATCCACTCAGTCAAATACTGCAGGTGGTAATGTCAGTCTGACATTGCTCAGGTCAAATTCAAGTTCATAAAGACCCTTGTTTCAAACAGCCATCTTGTAAACAATGCCATTGTCCTCTTTATATGTTGCCTTATTCATCTCAATAATCATGTCATTTCATCCTACATTACTAATTGTCTTGTTTCACTTGCTTACCCTCAATGTTCTTGTTTGTCTATGATTGCATAGATTTAAATGTACAATGTGCACACATATACAAAAACACAAATGCACATGCACACTGTATACTCATGAAGTCATACAGATAAATACATAAGCATATTACTAATGCATAAATATTTATACATATATACAGATAAATGTGCAAACATGAATATATACATATATATGCATGTACATACAGAAGCATACATATGTACACGACTCAGAAAATAGGCAAAGTCACATACACAAATATAGGTGTCTTCACTGGTATATATACAAAAATGCAATCATATACATATGCTTACACACAAACACATATACACATTCACACAAAAAATATACATGATCTATACTGTACACACACAAGAATGCACGCACATACACATACATACACAATACACAAATATACACATAAAAACACATGCATAAATTTACAAAAAAACTCATATAGAACAAACTCATATGTACAATTACACACACATACACAAGCACACACAAATGCACACTTAACACACATATACATGCACACACATACAGATATAAATACACACAAATACATACATATGTACAATGCACACATACACATGAACATACATATATGCATACCTAAATACACATACATGTAAATAAACACAGAACACATACATATACAATGCATGCATACACAGGCACACACATACACACATGCACATGCACACTTGCAAACGTACATATACACCTGCACACACAGATTGAACTAGCTGCTGAAGCCAGGCTGATGACCATGCCCCTGTCCTCACTGACTTTGATGCTTTATCTTTGCAATAGTTTATTTTCCCTCCTCACTCAACTGTGAGTCTGTTAAATACTGCTTTCAGAGGAAGATGGGTTCATGGTTGTGTGAAATCACCACTCCGTTTCCTGATCTTTGGGTCAGTAATGATCTTGCTGGAGACTAGCAGAATGTGTCCTGTCATCTTTAGCGTTTTGGCCTCCTCCACACGAATATTATGTATTTATGCCATTCCATCTTCGAGAGGGACTCACATCCCAATCACATGTGAAAGGAGGACTTATCCCTTATACACTCAATGGCAGAATTATTAAAGTGAGGTTGTCTTTTTTTTTTTTTGTTACTTTCTGTTTGATGGAATGTGTGTAAATGCTCATGAGAGATTATCATTACTGGTAAGCCTGGATGTTTAGCAGCTCAGTTTTAGCTCACAGACTGTTAAGACTAAACCTCTCTAGGAGTAAAGTGAACAGATGCCACAGCTCATTTGCATGAAGATGAGAGGATTCTGAGTGAAGAGAAGTGGTAATTAGGTCCATGGAAAGGAATCAGCAAAGTGACAGTGCCTCCCAGTTTATGCTTGAACTTGCTGAGCACCTGGCAATTGTCAATGCATCTTTTTCTTTTTCATGGGAACTCCTGGGTCTTCACAGCCTTTGGGCATCTGGAGAAAATACATAGTATTTTCAGTTCTTGGGGGTGCAGACTGTTCTCTGAACAGTAAACAGATTATTAACGAATATATTAACTTGATGTTCTTTGCAAATATTTATTTAAAGGCTTAAGGGGATATGAAAAACAAAGCCTTTATAAGTTGAAATGAGTCTTGCTACCTATGCAAAAGTCTATTTGAACCCATTGTTTATCTTCTGTGTTATCTTTCACAGAAGCATGGTGTGAGAAGAAAGGGACTGTTGTGTAATTAATTGAGATATTTAAAAGGGAATTTTCATGTGATAAAAGCCTGGAGTTACATATCAAGTGTTACCTTAGGAAGATCTTCAACTTTCCATCAAAATTATAATTTCAGAGAGATGTTTGAATATTACATTTCCCATAGCACACTGAAGAACAGAGTCAAAGAGTTTCAATTTTACACAAGTAAATCTACCAAATATGTTAAAATTCCAGCATTAGAAATCCACATTGCCCAATATGTGTGAACAATAATTCCACCAGTAACATATGTGCACACCAAATTGTGAACAAAGCGCCCCTTCCCTTTACACATTCTAGTCAGAAATGAGGAAAAATATATGCCTAAGGAGAATCACCTTGGTAAAGACACCAATTTGAAAATCATTCATGAAGGAGCATGCACACATCCCACCCCATCCCCCACTCTTGCCAGTTAGAAATGCAGTTAACAGTCTACTGCTTGTGACTGTGTCAGAGTGGAGGGAGAGCTTGTGGGACTGACTCTGTAGTCCAGGTGTAACGTGTCATGTGGGACTGAATTAGAGGACCCCCGGGCTTTGGCAGTGGGGAATTTCTAGCACATGGAGACCTGCCCCTGTCAGCAGTGACTGTGTTAAGAAAGTAAGTGTGACAGTTTGGTTTCTCTTATCTCATTAAGAGAGTGTTTGGGATTTACTAAAGAAGATATTTCTACCATCTAAGATCTCCAATCCTTCAGGGTTGAATTACAAAACTGGGAATAGTGTTACTGGAAAAGGATCAAAGGGTAGCAATTAGATATGTAAGAATACAGAAATGGACCTTGAGAGGGAAGGCTAGACAGCTCTCAACAGACCTCTCTGGAACAGCAAAACTTGACCTGATTTATTAACTTATTTTTCATGGTGGAAATCAAAGCTAAGATCCAGTGCATGTATTTTAAAACATATTTATTTTTTTTTTGAAAACTTACTACAAAATATTTTGATCATATTCACTCTCTATTATCTCAACTCCTTCAAGAGCTCCTTCAACCTCCTTACCCTCTCAACTTCATATTCTTTCTTCATTTTGTATAATGATTTATCTAGGCCATTTAGTAGTCCTGCATACTCATGGTAATGAGGCACTCCAGAGCAGCACCGTAGATTTACCAGAAGCCACACTATTAAAGGAATCTGATTTTCTCCCTCCCATCAGCTATCCATTGTACATTTGAGCAACGCTTGATACTCACAACCCAAACTCATGAACTTTCTTTTCAGACTTCACTATGACTGTACATAAATCATCATTAATTTTATGACTTGTCTATTCTTCAAATTCAGACAGCATTTTCTATTTGTAGGGCACCTACAGCCCAGTCAGTCTTTATTTATTGAATGTAATTCACCAAGTCCAGGATGTCCTACCTTTGTATCAAAGCACACATGTCTTCTACTTCATGAAATATCCTTCTTCTGCTCCTTTATTTGTTTTTTTCTGTTGTTGAATTAAATTTGTTTCTTAACCAAAGACTTATCAGATATTTTCTGTGGCTGTAATACATATGGAAAGCTTCTTTCCCTTTGCTCAATTTCATACTATCTTTATATTTTGGTTCATATTTTATATGAATTTCTTTTATTTTGTTATATTTCAGGTCTTTTTTAGAATATAAATAAAAGAGTTTCTGGCATGTAATACTACTGAGTAAATGGATAAATTTTCAGAATTGATATAATTGCCATAGAAAAATGATGAAAGCAATCTACACATCAGCCCAAACTAAGGTACTCTCTGCCTTTTTTGTCTTAATATTCCTGCCTACTCCTTTTGTTAAAACACCACAAAAAATGACTACATGGAGATATGTCTCCTCTCCATGTCAAACTCTTTCAGTGAACCACAGAAAGAGGAGAGGAAAAGTGCAGGACGATATTTTCAAAGCAAGATGAAATGAGTTACAGCTTCAGAATCACAGCCTAGATATTCACTGCTGAGACTGATGAGGATGTGTAGAATATGCAAGAAGAGGCCTGATTCTTCAGGACTTTAGAATGCTACAAACCTATAGTCAGAAACAAAGTCACTTTGAGAATACTTACACTAGAAATTCTCCTATTCATTGTGCTCAACTATATGAGCAATTATTCTTATTAAATTATGAACTTAATTCAACTTGTGAGCCCTAACTCTGGCAAGACATCCAGCCAGGTAGAGCCACCTTTCTCTTCTTCTTCTTCTTCTTCTTCCTCCTCCTCCTCCTCCTCCTCCTCCTCCTTATCGTCCTCCTCCTCCTTTTGTAGACCAGGCTGGTTTCACACTCACAGAGATCTACCTGTCTCTGAGTGCTGGAATTAAAGGAGTGGCCCATCACACCTGGCTTCAAGTAGAGCCTTCTTATCACTATTCCAGGAGTGTAGTTTTTCTTATACGCATCTAGAATTAAGTAAGCTCTTGAACAAGATAAGCCCTGTCCAGTATCATGATTGTGAGATTCTTGTGCCAGTCACAACTCTTCACACTTCATTTGACTGAATTTCTAACTATTTAATTATTTTTATCTTTCTCTATCCATATTTCTACTGTCTTTATTTCATATACAACTGGATTTTATTTCCATTTCTTTCTGAATGTTGTGTACATCTTTAGAACAATATCTTTCTACTTAAACTAGATATGTTTGAGGGAAAACTTCAATTTAAGAGAGTTCAAATCTCTTGCAAATCACCATCTTTTTCACCATTTCATTCATTTTCTTGATTTCCCATTTGATTGTATAACTGTGCCAAGATTTCAAGTATTCCTGGTACTATTTTTAAAGATGCCCAGACTTGTTGAGATCCCATGGGAGACATTCTGTTCTCATAGCATGTGTCAATCACATGGACAGCCTGTCTCCAAGAAGACATTGCTTTGCTGTGTGACACAGTTTACCAGACCTTCAGATTGGAGACTATTAGCAAGCAGCAGGCTAGCCACTAAAATTGCCTCTTGGTTTAGCAAGCATTTACTATACATAGAAAATGTTGTTCTTTATAATACTTTATGTTAACCTGATGTCAGGTAGTTATGGATTATTTCCTGTGTATTAGTGATTTCTTACATGTTTATCTGTGTACCACAAGCATGCATGGTGGCCTCTGAATCCCTGGCAACTTGTTGTTACCTTTCATGTGGGTGCTGGGAATCAAACACAAGTAACCTTCAGAAGCAGCGAGTAATTTTAAATTTTGACTCCATCTTTGACTCTCTTGAGTCTTATTTTGAATCCATCTCTTCAGCTCTAGTCATTGATTTTTTTTATTTATTTTTTCTTATTTTTTATTTTTTTTAGTCATTGATTTTTTTTAAAAGAACTTATTTTAAACCTAGGCTGTTGCCAAGATAATAAGTTGCCCTCCACAAACTGATAGCAAGGTCCCATTGCTGAAGACAATGCCTACACATGAAGAGGTTGAGCTGGTGGCTACATAGAATCTGCTCACCCTCATGTTCTAGTGTCTTTGACATGGAAGCATACTCTGTAGGCTACCAAAAGAGAAACAACCTAACCACCAAATCTTTGATCTACAAGGATATACATATACATGCTGGTAAAATATACTAGGGCAATGGTGGCACAAACTCTGTGAGAATAACCAACTGATGTCTTATTTGACTTAAAGCCCACTCTGTGAGAGAGCACCCATACCAGACATTGCTTGTGACCAAGAAACAGACTAGATAGCTCAGAGAACTAAGAAAGAACCAAATGTTATTTCTCTAAAAAAAAGTAACAATAAAATGACTAAAATGACACCTAATGATATTTTACTATACTCCTAGATCGGTGCCTTATTCAGTCATCATCAGAGAAGCAGATGGAAACAGATGCAGAGACCCCGCAGTCAGACATTACACACACACACACACACACACACACACACACACACACACACACACACACACATATTGGAACACACAGCTTTAAATGAGATGTCTCCATCAACTCTCCCCACCTCAGAATTCAGAGAACCCCACAAGAGAGGAATCAGAAGGAACAGGGGTAACAGAAGGTATGGAGAGCACCAAGAAAACAAGGCCCTCTAAAACAACTGAGAAAATCTTGTATGAACTCACAGTCTGAAGCAAGAAAGCACAGTGTAGATGTAACCAACCATGTTATTAAATAAGAAACACAGAACCAAAGCAAAGTAGAAAGCCAAGAGGTCAGAGCTAAGAGCTAAAACCTTACCCTTCCTCCTCTGGTGGTCCTACCTCTCCGAACCAGAGCTACCTCCTGTGTTAAAGTCTTTATATAGAGTTTCTGTTCGCCTTCTCATTGGTTATAAACCCAACCACATGACCTCCTCATTACGGACTATCTGTATAGACCTCCAGGTTTTCTATGATTGGTATTGAGATTAAAGGCATGTGTATCCAATACTGGCTGTATCCCTGACACACAGAGACTTACCTAGCTCTGCCTACCAAGTGCTGGGATTACGAGCATACGCCACCACTGCCCTGCTTTCCTAATGCTTGCTAATAGCTCAGATCCCTGGGAAACTTTATTTATTAACGTACAAATAACATTTTAATACAAATAAAATATCACCATAGCACAGGGCCTACATAGAGCTGCACCAGGTCTTCTGTATATACACTATAGCTTTTGTTTTGTACTTTATGGAATTCATGAATGTGAAAATGAATGGGTCTCTGATTCTTTTTTTTTATTTTACAATACTATTCAGTTCTACATAATAGCTACAGATTCCCTTGTTCTCTCCCTTCCTGCCCCCCTCCCCTTCCCCCAGCTCACCCCCCATTCCCACCTCCTCCAGATGAAGGTCTCCCCCGAGGACTGGGATCCCCCTGATAGATTCAGTCCAGGCAGGTCCAGTCCCCTCCTCCCAGATTGAGCCAAGCGTCCCTGCATAAGTCCCAGGTTTCAAACAGCTAACTCATGCAACGAGCCCAGGACCTGGTACCACTGCCTAGATGCCTCCCAAACAGATCAAGCCAATCGACTGTCTCACCTATTCAGAGGGCCTGATCCAGTTGGGGGCCCCTCAGCCTTTGGTTCATAGTTCATGTGTTTCCATTCATTTGGGTATTTGTCCCTGTGTTTTATCCAACTATGGTTTCAACAATTCTCGATCATATAAACCCTCCTCTTGCTCACTAATTAGACTCCCAGCGCTCCACCCGGGGCCTAGCTGTGGATGTCTGCATCCAGATTCCTCAGTCCTTGGATGGGGTTTCTGGCACAACTATTAGGGTGTTTGGCCATCCCATCACCAGAGTAGGTCAGTTCCGGCTGTCTTTCGACCATTGCCAGCAGTCTTTTGTGGGGGTATCTTTGTGGATTTCTGTGGGCCTCTTTAGCTCTTTGTTTCTTCCTTTTCTCATGTGATCTTCATTTACCATGGTCTCCTATTCCTTGTTCTCCCTCTCTTTTCTTGATCCAGCTAGGATCTCCCGTTCTCTTTCCCTCGACCCTTGCCTTTCATTGCTCCCACTCATGTTCAGGCTGTTCATGTAGATCTCATACATTTCTCCGTGTCTTTCTTGGGGTCCTGTTTTCCAGGTAGCCTCACTAGTGATGTGAGTAGCAGTCCAGTCATCCTTGTTCCATATCTAGCATCCTTCTATGAGTGAGTATATACCATATTTGTCTTTCTGAGTCTGGGTTACCTCACTCAAGATGATTTTTTTCTAGTCCATCCATTTGCCTGCAAACCTCATGATGTCATTGTTTTTCTCTGTTGAGTAGTATTCCATTGTGTATATGTGCCACAATTTATTTATCCATTCTTCAGTTGAAGGGCATCTAGGTTGTTTCCAGGGTTTGGCTATTACAAACAATGCTGATATGAACATAGCTGAGCAAGTGCTCTTGTGGTATGATTGAGCATTTCTTGGGTAAATACACAAGAGTGGTATAGCTGGATCTTGGGGGAGATTGATTCCTAATTTTCTAAGAAAGCGCCATATTGATTTCCAAAGTGGTTGTACAAGCTTGCATTCCCACCAGCAGTGGAGGAGAGTTCCCCTAGTTCCACATCCTCTCCAGCATAAAGTGTCTTCAGTGTTTTTGATCTTAGCTATTCTGACAGGCATAAGGTGGTATCTCAGAGTTGTTTTGATTTGCATTTCCCTGATGATTAGGGATGTTGAGCAATCCCTCTGAATAGATCTCTGAAGTATTTGAAGGCTACCAGGCCAAACATCCTAATTGTCATGCTAGAAACCCCATCCAATGACTGAGGGAACCGGATGCAGAGATCCAAGGTCAGGCCCCAGGTGGAGCTCCAGGAGTCCAATTGGTGAGAAAGAGGAGGGTTTGTATGAGCGAGAATTGTTGAGACCAAGGTTGGAAAAGCACAGGGACAAATATACAAATGAAAGGAAACACAAGAACTATGAACCAATAGCTGAGGAGCCCCCAACTGGATCAGGCCCTCCGGATAAATAAGACACAATGGAATACTACTCAGCAGAGAAAAACAATGACATCATGAGGTTTGCAGGCAAATGGATGGATCTAGAAAAAATCATCCTGAGTGAGGTAACCCAGACTCATAAAGACAAATATGGTATGTCCTCACTCATAGGAGGATACTAGAGGTGGAACAAGGATGACTGGACTGCTATTCACACCACCAGGGAGGCTACCTGGAAAACAGGACCCCAAGAAAGATACAGGGATTGCCCAATGATGGAGAAATGGTTGAGATCTACATGAACAACCTGGACATGAGTGGGAGTAATGAAGGGCCAAGGTCGAGGGAAAGAGAGCCTGTGGGAGCGCAGATCCCAGCTAGATCAAGTACAGAGAGGGAGAACAAGAAATAGGAGACCATGGTAAATGAAAACCACAGGAGAAAAGGAAGAAAGAAAGTGCTAGAGAGGCCCACAGAAATCCACAAAGATACCCCCACAATAGACAGCTGGCAATGGTCGAGAGACAGCCGGAACTGACCTACTCTGGTGATGGGATGGACAAACACCCTAATAGTTGTGCCAGAAACCCCATCCAAGGACTGAGGAATCTGGTTACAGACATCCACAGCTAGGCCCCGGGTGGAGCGCTGGGAGTCTAATTAGTGAGCAAGAGGAGGGTTTATATGAGCGAGTATTGTTGAAACCATAGTTGGATAAAACACAGGGACAAATACCCAAATGAATGGAAACACATGAAATATGAACCAAAGGCTAATTCAGGAGGTTTTTAGCAGACACTCTCGTGAACTGATTTGGTTGCTGGATGCGAAGAGACAGTACCCAATCCTTACAAGGGAAGCAGTTCTGGCATAGGATAATATGAATGAAACCTTCTCAGGGTCTTAAAATCAGTCAGTCATAAAAACAGAATGCATAGAGGGTGAAGTGAAAAGATCCTCATTTATTTACATAGAAAATAGAACGTTACTCACTCAGGCCTGGTGGATAGGGGATAGAGGAACTGAAATGTAATCTTTGTGGAATTCCAGTGTTATCCTTTATGATATACAGAGTTTTGAAGGGAAATGATGATGATAACTCTTGATAAGATCATTTTACTGTCAGTGAATTACACTTAGAAAATAGATATGTAATAGTTGCATTCCTCATCACTGTGAGAAAATATTCACCTAAAAGTAAATTAACGAAAGTAGAGATTATTTTGGCTCCCAGAGGAAGGTTCCAGCAGAGGAGTCATGGTGACAGGAGGTGGAAGTTGGTCATGTTCCTCCACAATCAGGAAGTAGAAAGAGATGAATTGTCCATGTTTTATTTTCCAAGGATCCATGAATGGTGCTGCCCAAGGACACCATCCCATGAATGGTGCTGCCCACATTACAGGTGGGTCTTCCCACCTTTGTTAAGCTAATCAAGATAAGCCATTCCAAGCATGTTAGAGACTTGTTTACTTTAGACAACCCCTCCCAAGCATGGTGGAGACCAGCCAACTTTAGATAACCTACTTTAGAAATATCAGATCCCTTGAGATTAATGTATTTTTCTAGCACTCAAAAGGAATGCTAGGAAGCAAAACTAAGTCCTCTGCAAGAGTAGTAAATAATCTTGATGATTGAGCCATCTCTGCATTTTATTATATATAAATATAAATATATTTTTACTTCGATTAAATATATTTTAAATAAAACATAATGAGTGTAAGAGCCTGCACTTACTTACTGAGCCAAGATCACTTGGATATAGCCTCAAGGAATGAAATCAGGCCAGGTTGGAGAGACCACAGTGAAGCTGAGGCTGTGACAATTTTTGAGAGAAGCCAGACTTTTTATACCTTTATCAGAAACAGAATATAATGGCAATTGCCAGGATCAATACAATTGTGGTTGCCAGGATACAGTGAAGTTTGCAAGTCATACAGGGTACAGAAGATCACTGTCTAAGACCAATTGTCCTGTGAAGCCTTAGTGCTTCCTTGACCACTAAGGCAACATACAGAGAAACGCCAAGTGAATGCTTCACTGCCTGAGGGAATGCATCAGTCCCACAGGATCTGGAAGTCACATTGTGCCCCAAGAGCCACGGACTCTAACCTGAAAAACCTATGATGGATGCCTCTAAAGGTAGCTAGGCCAAGGCAACTACATGGTTCCCTGAAAATTATGTTATAGGTAGACTATAGAAAATACATGTTCTGCTGGGTGGTAGTGGTACATGCTTTTAATCCCAGCACTTGGGACACAGAGCCAGGTGGATCTCTGTGAGTTCAAGGCCAGCCTGGTCTACAGAGCGAGATCTAGGACAGGCACCAAAACTAAACAGAGAAACCCTGTCTCAAACAAACAAACAATCAAACAATCAAACAAACAAACAAACAGACAAACAAACAAACAAACAAGCAAACAAAAAGAGCTAGTCAGCTGATGGATGCACTGGGTGGGTGAGTCTTTGGAAAGTATCCAGTAAAGGACCAGAGAGAAACAAGTTGTGAAATCAGCAAACATGATCTATTGAGAAAGTATCTTTATTATAGCTACATCATGCATTAGAATGGTATAATCAGTAAAGCCTTCTGTTGGTCAGCAGTAGGAGACCATTTGATGATTTCTGAGGCTGTAGTGAGGAAGGTGTGAATTACAAATCACAGTTGCTTAGAAACACCAGGCAAAGCCCATACACTCTAGTGAAGATAAATACAATAATTCAATAATAATGACTGGAGATGGCTATGGCGTATTTCATTCCTGTGTAGTTTTTTACAAGACATAATTTGACTATACTTTTGGAATCACACTGTTCAACTTATTTCAATGTTTAGCATTTCTTACATTTCTAGTGCAATGTAAGAAATGTTCTTTGATTACTTTGCAAATTGACAGTTACTGCTCAGTATGTATTAACTGTAATTAAATCAATAAAATGTTTCATGACAGACATAACATTGCACATTATCTCATTAAAAGACACTCATAAAGACCATGACCTCTCTTGTGGTCTTTACTGGCAGCTTTCAAGACCTATTCTTCTTTATTTACTTTTACTAGACCTCTGGGCTCACTCAAAAGAAACCCAGAGTCAAGGTATCATGTCTTTGGGACTGGTGGGACACAGGAAGGAATCAAATGTTAGTCCTACTTTCCAACCACAGTGAAACCTAGGGTTTCCCAAATGACCTCCAAGTGCCTTTCATCACCCTTCTTGTTGTTTTAGTATAAATGTGATCCCATGGGCATCATGGCAGATGCTAGTAATTCTAGCACTGATAAGGCTGAGGCAGGAGAATTGTGAGTTTAGGCTGTCATGGGCTACAAAGCAAGACACTATCAAAACAAGCAAACAAAAGACAAGAGGACTAATATAGAAAATACTTCCAAGAAAAGAATCTGACATATGATGTATATGCTTAGAAAAAAATAGGATCTCCCAACCATGTGTTTTAACCTTTCTATTTTTGTTCCTTGATTTGATTTGAAGTCAGATTTGTGGCTACTCTAGACCTGATAGCTTCAATCGCACTCTGAGATCTGGATTTCTCTCTGTTGACATGACTCAAGCTCAGGTTTAACTGAGTATGCTCTTGCCCCTTGCTTTCTCAAAGTGGTAATGCTTTTCATTCCTTCTATTGTGAGTCCTTTATACACACAGCTGGAATGATCTCATTCCCAGATCACTGTCTCCCAGTCTTTCTTGGCACTGTCTTCTAGCATCCATGATTCCACCCTCCCCAGTCCTCTCTCAGATTGAGGAAATTTGGCAACCCCGGTGTCTCATCCTCTGCCTTAGACTTACTCTTTCAATACACTGAGTGTGTGTCTCTCCAGTGCTTGCTTGTTCTACTGTTGAGTGAGAATCAGTTATACGACCAGTTGCTTGTGGATGGGGATCATCTCCAAGTTCTTATGCATATGGTGCAGGCACTGAACCACTGAGCTATATTCTTGGTTTTCTTGTATGTTAATGCTTTAGATAGGCAGTCTAGTTATGCTATCCAGACTGGCCTTGTGGTTGTGATACTCTGTCTGTAGCCTAGCTAGTGGCTGGAAATACAGACATGGGCTATTGTACACAGTTCACTCAGGAAGATTTTAATCAGAGATATTATTCTCTCTTAAGCAATGTTTGTTATGCATGTTCTTTTAGTCTCACATTAACAGGTCAAATATTATTATCAATAACTGCCCATCCTTTGCTAATTGTTATATAAATTTTGATACCAGAAATACATGGTCATTAAAATGAAATGTGTTCCAGTCTTTAAGAATTAGCAGGCCATTAAGTTGCAGTAATTATGTATCCACAGAATTAAATTGAACCAAGGTTATTTATAGGTGCATGATAATAGACTTGGAATCAACATAACAATCCACACACTAAGAAGAGCTGTTCATGCTTGAAAGAAGTAAAAATTATGTTTGAGGTCATAAGAGGATACAAAGATTTATTTGGCTGTTGTTTCTAGGCAGACTTGAAGCCACTCAAAATGCTCAGGCATGGAAATACTTTTCCTACTTAACTATTCTTCCAACTAAGGAAAAAGAAGTGGTTCTTGAGAGACTGAGAAGCTAAGTAGAAATCTTAAGTTACATCAGAGAATAAAAAATATTCTTTCATTACTCTCTGGAGATAGAATAAAACTTGGAGTTGCACTCCTGATATTTTATTTTATTTTATTTTTTTTTTGGTTTTTCGAGACAGGGTTTCTCTGTGTAGCTTTGCGCCTTTCCTGGAACTCACTTGGTAGCCCAGGCTGGCCTCGAACTCACAAAGATCCACCTGCCTCTGCCTCCCGAGTGCTGGGATTAAAGGCGTGCGCCACTACCGCCCGGCATGCACTCCTGATATTTTAAATAGGATTAGCGATAAATGGTCAAGGCTTTCTATTAGAGCCTAAAATAATCCACACAAGAAGTGAAAGTAATGGAAATATACCACTGCCATTATTATGTATAATATATGTATATTAACATCTATTAATGTGAAGCTACATTAATAGAAAACACTCCTAATCTGGTTCTTGAGAGAAAAAAGAATCAGAATTATCATGTGTCTATAAAGGCAGGAAGAAGCCAGATCTAGTTTTTTTTTTTAAATCTACAGTTTACTACAAACCATAAGCAGAAACTTGAAGTTTTACATAGCAGGAGAAAGTATGCATGAACAACTAGTAAAGTAGGATCAGTTCTAAAGTCTTTTCTCAAAGCAACTGAAGTACCCCAAAAGCCACAAAGCTAAGCTGAGTCAACACAGAAGAATAACTTGTTTGAGGTGCATTGAAGGTGAACAACAGTGCCTGCCCATCACCTGACTAGCACTGATTCTGTGTGGAGAGGAACGGGCTTCTCCAAACAGTCCTCTGAGGAGAGGAAGAAAACCCAGCAATGTGTCTAACAACATAGGAAGGTGGAGACATGTGCATTTATTTCTATAGCCTCAGGTTCTATATCAGTTTGAAACTGACTTGTTCACAACACTGAGAAATTAGCTGCAATTGATAAATAGAAGAATTAATTATCATTCTCTCATGGCAAGGGGAAACGTAGAAACACAGGTCAACCATTCAGCCTCAGTCATGAACCAAGAATCTTTACAAATACTTTGGGAAACTGAACAACTGATTTTGAAGACTTTGAATAAGAGATGCCTGTTATTATAGGGCTAGGGAGAAGGAAAAAAATATCCAGGTTTGTAAAGATTCTGTGTTAAATCAGTCAAAATTTAGATGCCTACTAATTTTCTGAAAAATTAAAAAAGATACAAGAAGCAAAAGATTACTAATTTTAAAAGGAAAGTGGAGACTATAATATGGCATGTGTGGCAAGTTTATATTGAAGTTCAGAATACAATATTCCAAGAGATAGTTGAGTTATTCTAGCATGTTAATGCACATGCAATTGAGGTTTCATAGGAAAAAGACAAATAAAGGAGAAAAGCTAAATATAAATCTGAATCTTCCAGTTTTCTAACATTAATAGAGGGCCTTAATGCAGATATTCAGAAAGATAAGCAAATGCATCTGGCCTACAGACAGAACATTTTCATGTAATAGTACAAGTGCAAAAGCAGAAAGAAAATAAAAACCTTGAGAGTACACAGAAAAGAAAAAAAAACCCACACAAGCAAGGAACTAACAGTGGATATGTATATTTCAACAGTGACAGAAGCCAGAAATAATACAGAATCATTAAATAAAATGAAATAATATAATAAATAAATGGACATTATAAAAATCTTTCTGTTCATTTAAATGCAGTTTTCTATATGTAGAATTTTACAAAGAAGTCATCAGATAAAGTAAAAAACTGAATCTTTTTATGTTATTTGAAGGTAATTGCATAAAATCTACTCTCATAGAAAACCAGATGACGTAATGGAATGATTCTAAAACATTTTAATAAAAATTAATATAAATATTTCACAAAATATTAATTGTGGAAAATTTCCAAAATCTCATGGTATAAGACACTTGACCCCAATACTTGGAGAAGTGAGATTTAAAAATAAATATTCTCAAATACGCATATAACTATAAATTCCTTTATAAAAATTTGAAAAGTGAAACCCTGATATAAAGAATATATCAACACCATTAGAAAAATTTTCTTTCAAAGACAGAAACACAGCTTGTCCTCACATTAACTCATGCAATTTAGACTGTTGCTTTAAGGAAACATGATCATTTCAGCAGGTTTTTGCAGAGCTAGTGAGTAAACTAAACTTTCTTATGATACACTCTCAGCAGAGTTGAACTTGAGGAAAATATGCCTCTTTCAAGCAAATTCAAGAACAAAATCACCCTATCAGAGTGAAACAAAAGAACCCAACACACCCGACTGAAGTCACAGAGACTCTGGCCCATTGTAAAGTGCACATAGGTAAGAAGCAATGAATGTGAAGTGTGAATGCCCCTCAGCACCAGGTCTACTCTGGAAGCAGAGAAAAGGGGAAGAATGCCAGAAATGAAAGTTATGGATGGTGAAGCTGCTTCAAAAACAAAACAATAAAAAATTAGCAAGGTGGTTTACAATAAGATCTCTTCAGAAGAAATTTATTTGATATGAGCAAAACAATAGCTATGCAAAGCATATTTACAAATTGGTTCATTTATTTTTGTGCACTTGAGAAATGTATAGAAAATAGAGCAGCTACACCGAAAAGAGAAAAATGAGAAAAAGAATATAGAACAGAGCTGAGCGGTGGTGGTGTACACCTTTAATCCCAGCACTCAGGAGGCAGAGCCAGGTGGATCTCTGTGAGTTCGAGGCCAGCCTGGTCTACAAAGTGAGATCCAGGGCAAGCACCAAAACTACACAAAGAAACCCTGTCTTGAAAACAAACAAACAAACAAACAAACAAAGAAGAACAGGTCGATGAATGGAGGGGTGAATCACTTACAGAATGGAAAATTGAATTTTAAAATCAGGCCAATAGCCCTCAGGTGAACTTTATGTAACTTAGAATCTCAGATAGAGATCAGATTTCATAGTTACTGAAGACTGAGACATTTATACATAATATCAAAGGGCAACATGTAGATAACATACCAAAGCTAAACAGTGTGTTGGTCCCTGACAATCAGTTGTGAAGATCACTGTAAGCGTAGCATATCCATGCCCTTGACACAATGAGTGAGAAATTCAAAATACCAGGAATAATGTCACTCTCAAGGGATGCACCATTCTGTTAATATGGGATGTTTTCGTGCAGTGAAGGAAGGATTCTCTTTATAGGAACCTGGATGAATTAGCTATCGATATAGGACAAATATTCACCAAAACTAATCCAAGAAAAATTATATATTGAAATATCCTACATCAGAAAATTTAAAATCCTCAAGTGTGATTTTATAGATCAATGTATAAGATAGAATCATCATAAAAGTGAGATCAATCAATAAATAATGATGCTGTGCCCACACACTTAAGGGGTGGTTGTGCACACAGTTTGGTCAACAGATTGCAGATAGGAATGTGGGAGAAGAGTGCTTTTGTAACTTTACAAAGACAGAGGAACATCAGTGTGCACTTGTGCAGGGATGGGGCCCAGTAGGTTCTGTATCTCATTACTTTTCCTTCATTCATTTCTATCTTCCTCTCTTCACAACAGCAGAGATATTCTTGTAATGCCCTTCTCAGAAAGCCCTAGACTTTTAATTAGGCATGATCTGGCTGGCTTATTTCACCAGTGGAGGAAACCACTTTCAGGGATCCAAAAATACTTACCACACACATCTGAATTCCTTATGCCAAATTCCTGCGAAACATTAGATCCAAATTTTGTCCCCTTTTAATTCAAACTGCTTGTGAATGCGAGAGCTTCTGACCTCTGAGAGCAGTGGGTGAGACAGGCATTGATTCAGGGTAAGGGTTTTTATTTTTATTATTTTTATTAATTCATTGATTAACTGCTTGATTGAGTTTTGAGACAGGGTCTAATTAGCCCAAATTATTCTCAAGCTAGCTGTTTGGCTGCTATGCCCAGACCATGACTCTAAAGAGAGCACTGAAGACGGAGGATGTCCAGAATGCAACAGCAAGGTTTATTCTGTAGATACAAGCCTAGTCAGGGAACTTTCCTACACCCAATACAGTGAGGCAGAGAGGAGTTGCTCTTTGTTTGTGAGGCTGTCTTTTTAAAGGTAAAAACCACAAGCAGTTGTGGGGATTGGGGATTTGGCACGGTTGCAACTCAGATTGGTTTATTTTTATTTTTGAAGGTCTCTGTTCTCTTTTAATTGGTGAGGGTATGTAACCATTGAATTTACTGGTTGGGGGTTGCAATTATCTTTTTGGGGGCAGTCCAGGACAATTCCTGGGCTTTGTTCTTGAGCTACCATAGGGGCAGGCTGGCCTAGCATGTTCACATTGACCCATGCACGCAGCTCTAAGTTGGTGAGGGGTCCCAGACAGTAAACAACTGGTTGAACCTTGAACAGTCAGGGTACATGCAGAAAGGGAGCTACTGCAAGGACTATGTCTTTTGTTCATGGCCTTCCCAGAAACTGCTTGCTTAAGCCTCAGGAAACTGAGGCCTAATCTCTGAGAGAAGACTAAGCAGCCTGTTATGGCATCTGCTTGGTCCTTTCATAGCCAAGGGTGAACTAGATAGAGCTTTGATCCTCTTGACTCCACATCCTGGGTGCCTGGATGATAGGTGTGCAACACCACAATTGGACTGGGAGTTTGTATGTTGGGCGAGAAACATGTACATGGCCCCTGCCATGTAAGGTGTGAGAGACTAAAACCCTGCTTCATTTCCTGGTGGGGAGAGGGACAGCCCAAGAAGAAATAACATCTTCCACAGAGAAAGTCAGCATGGACTGGTTCTGCTAGGGCATGAATTTGTGTTTTTCAAAGCAGATCTGAATAGTTGCTGATGTCAGAGCCCTGAATCCAAAGGTAAGGAGAGTGAATTTGTGCTTGGGGACTGTTTCTCATCACCTGTTAGGAGAGCTAGTCCTCTACAGTCTTCAGTGGAGGCTGTCAGTTCCTTTAACTTCTGTCACTTCTGTTGCTATGGTAACAACTCAGATCTCCCACTGTTAAGTTCACCTGGAAAAAGGTAACATTTTAAACTTTTCTGACACAACTTGGAGCTCTGGTTGTACCGTCATAGTAGGAAGTCTGGTAAACCAGTAGGAATCATGTTGTAGGGCAATTAAAAACACCAATGCTTAACTGAAATTTTCTCATGTAAGATTCTGCCTTCAGGGTTGTGTGTTGACAGGCTTCCAGTATGTGAAATGTGGGCATCATTGCAGTTCACTAGCATGGTCCGACTCAATAAGCACTTTGTGTGACTATGGAAAAGTGATATACTGAATTGTTCAATTCATATCCAAAGAACTGACCTGAACACTCACCCAAGGGACTTGTGTGGCAATGGTGCCTGGGAATGTATGCATCCACACAGCCAAACTGAGTTTAGTTGGCAGTAAGGGAACCATCAGCAGCAAGCATGAGTTCCTAGTGAAAGTAAAATCTGCAGTGACTTTTCCCACCATGACTACACTAAGATTCTGAGGGTGCTGGAAAGGGAAGTTGTAAGAGATGATCAAAACCCCCTCTGACTTTCAGAGTAGCTGTGGACAGGGTAGTTGAGGTAAAAACTGGAAAGGTAGGTAGAACTCATTTAATCATATTTTATATCAGCACTCAAGTAATTTAATAATAATAACAACAACAATGACAATAATAATAATTGAGCCACTTGGGATGGCTCTTACACATAATCCAACACTTGAGGACAGTCTGGTCTACATGGTAAAGCCCTGTCTCAAACAACAGCAGCAGTAAAGCTGAGTGTGATAATTTTAAATGTTAACTTGTGAAAGCATACTGAGAAATTGTCTAGAGCAGATTATCCTGTGGACCGGTCAATGGGAATTATCTTGATTATTAGTTGATCTAACTGACTCTGTATTTCACCATTCTCTACAATGGGCCCTGAACTAAGAGTGAAGAAAAACAACCAAGAACAAGCAAGAAGGCAGCATGGGTGCCTGTGTTTCCAGTGCCCTTGATTGTGGGTGTGCTGACACTGACTCCTGAGGTTCTGCTGGGCCTTACCTGAAGTGACAGACGAGAACCTGGAACCCCTTTTACCTCTAAAGTTGGTCTTGTCCAGTGTTTCATCACAACAGAAATGAAACTAGAACAACGAATCATGTTCTTTGCATAGGATCTATTATCAGAGCTAGATATGAATATCAATAACTATTGCTGATGTTGGCACAAGCTACCTATCCTAATATGATTCTTTTTCACAATCCTACATGTGCATATTATACACATTGCACAAGTATACATTACAGATATGCATGCATGTGTTACATATTACCAGCTATGCGTCCTGTGCTCCATCTTTAACTGATTTCTCCTCTAAGCAGTGTGCTGACCCATGAAGTCATACACTGTCTTAAGCACTGCTTTCATGGGTATTTAGCCCATTATTTCTTAGATTTAGCTTGTGTATTCTGATATTTGTCCCATTTTTCATCAGTGATCTCTACTTCCCATCTCCTTTTCCTAGTCCATGTCTGGATGGGATTATTCTGTGTGAACTGCTTTATCTGATAGTCATGTAATCTACTTCTGATCAGTATTTCATAAGGTCACCTAGGCATTTTACTAAAACTCAAATAGGATTATACTATGTGCCTGTTTAATATTCCATGCTCCTTCATCTCTATTTTTACCAACTTCTAAGCTCCAAAGTCTATGACTTAAATGACACCTTACCTAGGAAGACTAAGATGTGTAAACCAAATAAAAATCTGGGTAAATTTGTAGTGAGGCTGGAGCTTTCTACCTCAGAATGTTGATCTATGACCCACTTCCCTGTTCCTGACCTCAAATGTGAGGTGTCTCTCTGATTTCTAAGGACCTACACAGCTGATTTTGAAAATGTCATTGTTATAAAAAAAAGACAGAGTTTCCTGGGATGACCTTAGGCTATGAGAGTGGGACATTTGTCCTTTACATCATGAGAGAATGTCATTGCTGTGTAATTGTTTTTCTCTCTGAGACTCAGGGGGCTTTTGTGAGACTCACAAAATGCAAAAGACTTGTGAGGAGCCTGCCTGCAGTTTTACAAATGTTACCACTAAAGGAAGGAAGACTCTTCAGTGGAGTTGTCTGCACGCTGAACAAGGAGAGTGCAGTTGAGTGAAATGAGGATATGACCGCTCCAAGGTGTGGTTGAGAATTTTTTATTGTAGATATGAGGGAGAGTACAGCCAGAGGCATCTGGAAGAGTCTAGAGCAGGGAGAGAAAGTAATAGACTGAATGTGGTCATGAGAGGAGAGGGAGACTGGGAGAGTGAGAGAGGAAGAGAAGAGCAAAGGAAGAAAAAAGAGGGGACCAGGAGCCAAGAACAGAGGCCAAGAGAGAGAGTAGAACCAAGAGAACAAAGAAAATGTGTGGCTGAAATGGGAGGTTTTTGTAGGAACCAGAAGCTGGAGGAAGGGAAGAGAAGTTCAGGGCTGGAGAGGTTTAGAGTAGGGACAGAGGACGGGGTGGGAAATGCTGAGAGGAGCCAGGACTCTGTAACAGATACTTGTGATTCTCAGAGAGCCTGGCTGCTAGTGTGCATTTTGGTAGGTTGATTGGGCACCACAGTTAGCCATTTGTCCTGAGTTTCTTTGGGACCTGACAGTAGTAACGCATATTCCATGAGTTGCAACCATACTGGAGTGGCCTTTCACTAATGCTGCTATCCAGGTCACCAAGCTCCTGCCTTATTCTCAGTAAGTACATTGGCTCATCCAGGTTGGCTTGGAGAAGATGGTGTCCTAGGCTTGCCATTGTCCCTTCCTTCTGGGAATAACAGAATAAACTCCCTAGGAAAATATTCACAAAGCCATTACTTTAAACAAAGGGTATGAAATAACAGCATATTTCTGTAAGAACGGCTCTGAATCTATATGCACCAGATTTTCCAAAGCAATGAAAAAATAAAATGTTTCCCACAGAAAATTTGCAAAGATTTGAATTGAATTTTTAATAAATTAAAAATTGATTAGTAATACACAACTTCTTGAGGCTCTGGAAATTGTGATTTTTTCCTGTGAACTATCTTTTTTTTTTCATTTGCCCTTCTGGAAAATTATTTTGTGTTTAAGTACAAGAGATTGAAAATTTCATTCTAGAGACATGTATTCTCAAAATCATCTGAATATTATGTGGTAGTTCAAGTTGCTAGAAATATCACTAGGAATTCTTTTATTTTAAATAAGATTTGAATTGTATTGAGTCACAGAAACACTTTAAAAAAATTAGATCAACATAGCATGGTAGAGGGAAGAAGTTCAGAGGAGAGCATCCACTGGCCCTCACAACAGGGCAGCTCACTATTTCAATGTGTCCATCAGGAGCTCAGTTCTCTGCTTCCCTGAGGAAGGGCTCAATCTCTGTTGTACTTTCATGTCAGTACAACTTCTCAGGACAATATCCTTCCTGATTAATCGGAATCATCAGGTTTGTGACCCTGGTAGGAATTTTTAGATATCTTCACTTTTGTCAAATAACATAAAACACAAGAGCAATAATGTCCCATTGTTTGGTGGGTCCAGGTTGTCATCCAAAGGAGGAAATGTCAAAGGCATTTATCAACAGGGCAGGTGTCATAGAAGCCACACAGAATTCTGTCTGTAGAAGGGCCAGGAGGAGCTCCCACTTCTGTGCTCACCAGTACCTAAAAAGGCACATGAACCCAAGGGTAGGCTTGGAAAGGGAGTCCTTGGCCTTATGCATCCGCACATCTTTCACATCTTAGGTGGTGTGTTGTTCTGAATGAAAGAAATAGATTCATCAATAAGAGAAGAATACTCTTGTTTTCAGTGGAGAAAAGAAACTAGCTAGCAAACTTACAACTTTATATATTGCTAAGTATTTGAAGTAAACACCTACCTGGGGACTTACTTGTTTAAAAATGAGGGAGCATTGAAATCAAATTTATTAAATCAAAACAAATAACAAATGACTCGAAAAACAAATGGTTTTGTTGGCTGGAAAAACACATTACATTTTGGTGTTATTTATTGTACTAAAGAAAAGAATACATAAACGATTACCTAGAAATATATGTGGATTACTGAAGATTTCTAACATGCACAAAAGATGGTCAAAATCAACATAAATTTTACTTCATCTTCATATAGCTGGCAGTTTGTGATAAAGGAGACTGATGTTTTGTTATTATTCCAACTACAGTATATGTTTTTCATACACCTGTTATTAAGTGATACCAGCAGTATAGACACTAAACACACGAACAACTATAATTTGCTATTTCATGTCATTATTTTTAATGAGATAAGTGAAAAGAATTTGCATGACACATAACAACTGCTAAACAGTAAATGAAACCAAGTGGGTAACTGTCACCTTTACTTACTAACATGAAGTTGTGCAAAATCTTAGCCTTCAAGTAATATTCTCTGATCAGAAATATGGGATACAATTATTTTTACCCTTTATCAATACCAATTCACTATTGTTTATTGATGTGAAAGGAGGGAGGTGAGGAAAAGGAGAGAGACAGAGAGAGACAGAGACAGAGAGAGAGAGAAGAAAAGAAGAGAGGAGAGGAGAAAAGAAAATGTTGGTTCAGGATATAAAGCGAATCCTATATCATGTATGTGCATAGGAACTCAAACATCTACTGAATAAATCAGGACCTGTGCCTTTCCCTCTGAACCAGTGGTGTACATTTATTTATTGTATTAGGTTATAGTTTGATCTATGAGCAAACAACATTAGTGATCATGTACATGTTTGCTACCCCCATAGTTATCTAAAAGCTTGTAGGATAAGTGGTATCTTCCCCTGGAGTGTGAGTTCTGACTAAAGCCTCTTGGACTCCTTCTGGCCATGAGGGTGTTCTTACTGAACTACCTTCTCGTATCACATGTTAGTACTAGCTGTCTTTCTGTTGGTGCAATTAATTTTGAATTTGGGGGCTTTCTTGAGGAATGTAATGTTATATCTTTGAAATTTTAAATATTTCCTGGATGTTAAATACTCTGACATGTTTTCATATTGAGGAATTTTTATCTATGAGTATTTCCATTTGCTGGGATTATTTTGTGCTTTTGATCTTCACTAATACTTCTTATGAAAATAAATGTAGAACAAAATTAACAGATTTTGAAAGTGAAAGTAAATATTGGCACTACTTAGATGTCATGAGGGAACGTTTAGGGTTGGATGGGGTGAATCATAGCAAAGTGTAAGGTTTTATGTGCGTGGGATAAAACACATAATCTTGTACTCTACATAAAATAATCATGAATATAAGTGATTATAGGCTCCAGTGGTTACCATTCCAACTAAGTCCATGTGAGACAAACTGGTTCACTAGTGGGTAACTAAGCAGAAACTAAAAGACTTGGAAGTGGGTTGGGAACACACCCTCTGTAGCCATTTCCAGCTCAAATGATAGACATTAAAGGGGTAGAGATGAAAATGAAATGGCTTGATGGTTAGGTTTTTAATAACATGAGAGT
Organism: Peromyscus maniculatus bairdii; assembly: GCF_049852395.1. NCBI lineage: Eukaryota > Metazoa > Chordata > Mammalia > Rodentia > Cricetidae > Peromyscus > Peromyscus maniculatus. The sequence continues at coordinate 57,004,633 of NC_134852.1, read as the reverse complement.
TTATGATGTTACCATGTGACCATCCAGAGCTATTCTGTCAATAAAATAGCCATTCTATATAATTTAAACTAAGGTATCAGTAACATTTTAAAAATTTAAAGTTTTTTTTTTTTTGGTAATTTTAAGTTATTTTCTAAAGCCTATTTTCCATGCCATCTCATTTCCATCATTTCTCCAGAGCAGTTCCTTAGGACCTCAGGACTTCTTTGATGTTAATGTGTCTTTATGAGCAATTGTTTTGTTAATTCCGTCTCTAGTTTTAGTTTTAGAGTTCTTATTATAACAGATGGATGATGATTTCTTGAATTCCTTTGGCTTGTACTTGTTATAACTTTGTAAATTCCTGACTTGATTTATTTTCTCTATTTTTGAAAAATCTATGTACCTCCTCAACTAGTTCCCTGCCCCTCTTTGCTTTCTGTTAGGACAACCCAATGCCCAGAGAAGACCTCTGCCATCAGACTGTAGTCCTTTAATAGTTTCTTGCATATTTCACCTCCTCATTTGTTAACTGTTTGTGATCATCTGACTTATTTTACAGTGCACTGTCTTATTCTTTATAAATATTCTGTTTAAAGATTCATTTTGGTTTCTTTTTTCACTTAACATACTCAGTATATTTTTTATATTTTTTAAGTATGAGTTTACTTATTAAGAAATGACATCTATTCTGTAGGAAATTCTAAGTTCTAAAAGTTATTTTCTTCACATTTTACCATACATATTTTAATGTTCATTTCTGAAAACTGCAGAGACTGGTTCATCTGTGGCTAGGTTTCTACCACCTTTTCTCTAGTCATTCAACTTATTATTGTGTCTGGAAGTTTCTGATTGAAAAGAAAGTAGGATTTGTAAATATGGAAGACTGTGTCTGAGGAGATGGCTCAGTGGATAAAATGCTTGCCATGCCTCATGAGGACCTGAGCTCAAATCCCTAGAACCCATAGAAAGGCAGTGCATGATAGGAGTCAAGACAGGAGAGTCCCCTGAAGCTTTGGGCCAGTGAGCCTGATGTGAAAAAATAATGACTATATAATTTAGTCAATTCTTACTGCACTGAATGGTTGAACTCTCCCAATAAGTATTCACCTTGAACCAGCATAAAAGTTAAACTTTTGTGTTTACATATACACATTTTTGTTTCTATATAAACTTATAAATCACAACTGTATGCATCTATACATTTGACATTAAATTATTTTTCTGACTTACACCTGGTCTTCTAAATGAGTTCTAGCCCCTCAATCCATTACAATAAATGAAAAAATGTATTTCACTCACCTAGTTACCTCAGAAAACTGGGACAATTGACTTAATAGCCCTTTTCCATGGTTTGTTATTGTGTCTAGTGAATTAGACTATTGAGTTCAAACTATGAACCTTGAAAAGAGCAGATGATGACTAGAAATTCCTCATTGCCCATAACCATGTAGGGTTTGATGTTACAGCACATCAAAAGCTAGAAGTATAATCTTAATGAAAAATATTCATTCTACATGGAAATGTATCTCATTAAAATTAGAGCACACTTAAATATTTAAGAGGTGTTTATGAAAATTTACATACATGTTCAAAGCAAATTTTAATAGTATTAAAGCAAATAAGATTATTTTGCTGTTTTTTATCTTGTTCTGTTTTCCCATAAAAAAACTCCACTCTGCCAGTTATTCAGTTGTTAATTAGGATATCACAGCAATGTGGCTTGTGGCCAGACATTAGGTAACTTTTCCATTTAATTGTAAATTTTCATTACATTGTATAGAGCAAATAAAATTGTACCATGTGGGAAAATAAGTGCCATTAATTAAAATAATCATTTCTGTGTTAATTGGAAAATCTCTTTCTAGGCTATGAAGTAAGGGATTTGCCTACATAATTTTAGTTTGACCTCACAATTACCCTGATCTGTGAGGAACTATATCTCCTCAGAGTTGCCAGTATAGAAGCAAGGAGATTAACTAATTTGCTCAAAATTAACAGCAATTTGTTTTGTTTTTACTCACTGAGTACCGGTTTTCAGGACAGGGTCTCAAGTAGGAGAGGCTGGCCTGGAACTCTGGAATCTCGCTATGTGCTGTTGATTAAACAGGTGTGCCACCTTGCTGGCTGTTTATTATTAACAGCAGTCAGACTTACAAATTAAATAAAAAGATCAGCCTTAGCCTCTCCCTTAACTTGAGTATACCTTAGACAACTCTGGCTCTGGCTGCAGGCTTTCCAAACAGATGGGAAACAGAAAATATAACACTTTCTTTATGAAACTTGTAGGTGTGATTCTGTTGTCTGCTTTTGTGACATGCATGTTCATTTTTTCTTTCAGGAAATTTCACACTTAGAGCTGCCTTCCTCAAGGCACAGCATCCTCCTGTGTGGACCAGGCTGTGAAACTGAATCAGACAGAAGATGAGGCTCCTGAAATCTCAGTGAGAAGTGAGCAGTTGATGGCTACATGCTGTAATTTGTATTTTGAAGGTAAATGTTGTGTAAAAGAATTAGATTGGGATATAAACTTGTATTTTCCTTTTTCTCTAAGTTATAGACAAACATTTGCTCCTACAAGGTACAGATGTATAGCAATGTGTGTGTGTGTGTGTGTGTGTGTGTGTGTGTGTGTGAGTGTATTCAAAACTCTCAAATACACTGTGTAAGTCTATTGGTTCACATTAACAAAACCTCTACTTCCATTCAACCATCTAACTCTACACACAGACACACACACACAGACACACACACACACACACTCACATACATCAAATAGCTAGCAGATAATATATAATTTTTTTCTCTGTAAGATGTTATTTTGGATGCTGAAAACATTAGTAGAATTAATGTCTGTGCTTTATGAGGGGGTAGTAGCTGTATTCTTCATATGAACACTTTTTTCCCTACCACAACTAAATGTGTCTCACAAGAGTTAGTTTTGCCTTTATATAGTCACACATTTATTTACTATGACAGGCAACTAATAGGAAAATCTTAAAGAGGGGGTGACTTTACTTTTAGTTCACCATTTGGGGAATGTAAATTTGAGGCATGGTTCTGAGTTTGAGAGACTACATTAAGTGATGCATTGTAGCAGAGCTATGTGGCAGGATAAGCTACTCATCTCATGTCAACCAGAAAGATGAGAGAGGGGAGAGAGAGGGAGAGAGAGAGAAAGAGAAAGAGAGAGAGAGAGGAGAGAGAGAGAGAGAGAGAGGAGAGAGAGAGAGAGAGAGAGAGAGAGAGAGAGAGAGAGAGAGAGAGAGAGAGCGAGAGAGAGAGAGAACAAGATATACACCTGCAGGACAAATCCCCAGTGACCCACTTCCTCCAACTAGACACTTCTAAAGTTACAACCCCAGCTACATGTTCTACTCATGAGCCTATTACATAACCTTCATATTTAAACTCAGTAAGCTTCTTAGAAAACCTCAAGACATAATAATGAAGAGTAAAGAAAACTGCTACAATATTTGTAAGCTCAAAAGGAAAATTCACTTTGTGTCCAATTACAGCGATCCAAGGCTATGACTAGAGTCCATGGTAACTTGGAAAATAAAAATTGCATCTACTCAATACAATATGTTTATTATTATTAATTAATTATCTGTTAATTTAAATAATAAGATGCCAAATTTTTCATTTCCGTTTAAATTATTGTTTTAAGGAATTCTCATTGTCAAATATTTCACTGACTACATCTGAGTGAAATAATTCAAATTCGATTTAAATCTAATAGTGAAAATTAATATTACCAGTTATAAAATATTAAATAAATAAAAAATCTATTATGTCCTGTATTCTATTTCACAGTTGTCATGGTTTTATGAATCACACATGCTAATGATTATGACAACAGAACTCTGAGGGACAGCTTCTAATACTGATATTTGTAGTTGGAGCAATGTAAGTGTACTTGTCCCAGTGAGAAAATATTAAATGTGGAGATGCAATATTATTTTTTATTTTCCTCAGATCTACACCTACTACTTGCCTTTCTGATCATTCCATGCCAAATATTTCTTCCAAACTCTCATTTCTTGTCCCAAATGTGTACTTCATTTTGAAAGATAGTATGCGTTTTCAGACTGTTTCCAGAAAAGACTGAAAAGTTGCAAAAGGTTCTGTACAGGTATAATGAACCATCCTCTGAGCATAAGAACCTCTGTTGTCACCAGAACAGCTGTGACTACTTCAAGATACCCCTGTGGTTGACTGCGGAGGTTCCCTTATAGGGCAACAGTTGGCCAAGGTCATTGGGCCCTCCCCCTGATATTCTTCCTTCTGCACCTCCTGGTCATTTGTCATTCTGCCCTGATTGCATGTGCCTCATGATGTTGGGAGGTACTACACTATAAAGACTGGAAGAGTTACTGGGGGGCGGGGGGAGTCTTCATCTATGCAGCTATGGGGAAGCCATCTTCTATGCTGGGGGTAAGACTTTTTATTGTTATTGCTGCTTTGGTGTCCATGTTATTGAAAGTAAATCCCTTGTCTATGATCTGCAAGTAAACCAATCAACTCATTGTCTACCCAGGTTGGACTTTGCTAGAATTATACTTGGGTTTGTTGCTGGAGCCCTATGAGTAGTAGCTTGCTTATGTCTCCCTACAGATCAAGATCCTTAAACAACTGGACACTGGGGCTCTCTTTTTGTCTTTTAAAATAATTAAATACAAAGCCAGATATTAGTTTTTTATTTCTGGATCTCATTCTTTATATCTGAAATTGATAGTCCACAGGGGTTTCTCCCTGACATTTTCTATGTATTTAAAGTACAATGTTCTATTGGGTTGCCATAGCTAGAGAAAATGCTTGCTATTAACTTGTTTATTTTGTAACTCAGGACTTTAGCTGTACCCAGGTAGAAATCTGAACATTGTATGAGGAATAAATTTCTCAGCCATATGATCCACCCTTCAGCTAGAAAGAAATAACACATATTTTAAGAGAGAATTGCCCTGACTTTAAGGATTTAATATTAGCACATAAAAATAAGTCAGTCATTTGGATTAAGGGAAAACATTTCAAGGCCAGTTTTTACTGGAGAAAGTGGGAGAAGAGGTAAGAGCTGTCAACACTAGGGAAAATCATGTGATAGTGTGGAGTTCAGTGACATTTTTTTAATATAACTTCAACATGTGATTGTATTACCCTTTGTAATGGTGATCACATTAACTAAAACTTACTAAGACAATAGGAACATAGCAAAGAAAGTCATATATAGTCTCAAATACAGGAGAAATTTTGTTAACATCAAATTGTGAGACAATCATCATGCTGGTAAGAGAGAGATCTCATAGTTTTCCTCTTAGATTTTCTGGTCCCCAAGTCAAAAGTGGAATGCAACACTTTAACATGTTTGGAAGGAAAGCTAACACCATGGACCTCAATTTTTTGATATGTTCTGCTTACATGCCAGGAAAGCAATATACCAAGGACTTTTCATTTGATTTCACATCCCCAGCTTTACTCTGGAGGTTGAGGACATGGTGTAAAGAAAATAAAGCAATCTTTGGCTCATGAAGTCTCACAAAATTCCTCATAGTTACTTGTCATTATATGTCTAACATTCACTTTGAAATGATCCTGTCTTTGTAGCATTTTATAATAAACCAAAATGTTAGGAAGTATGGCTGTTAAGTGGCTTTAAAGGAGACAGACATAAAGGGGTGAAGTAGCCCACTTGTCCACAAGGGTGGGTAGATAGCAGAGCAGAGGTCAAAGTCTAGGTCTGGCAATATAAAGCCATGCTGCAGGAATCTGAAGACTCCTAAAGTACATTTGGGTAATTGAACTGAAGAGATGGCACATTAACCCTGGGAAATGAACAGGCAGCTTTAATTCTGCAGGTGGCAAATGTCAAGACTTTGACTTTTTGCCATTATTGAGATATCTTGCCTCGAGGGACTTAAGGGCTCTGCATCTCTCTAGACCAAGGACACTCATGCAAATGGCCCACTTAAAATGAAGCAGGAAACTTTCCCCTGTGTGTTCTCAGAAAATTTGAAGAAATTTAAGTAGCAATGTGTTCACAATAAGAGCTCTGGCTGTCTGAGCAGCTAAGAGTCCTTCACAGCTGTAATGAGTTTTTAATATTCTTCCTCCTTTGTTGTTTGCATGTCTTGTTCCCTATTAGCAGCTCTTTAGCCAACATTATAGAGCCCTGGAAATGGTAGGGTGAAACTTTCATCCATTCTGGTAAAAGTACTCCCAGAATGATTTCAAAGACTCTGTCATCATGCTCCCATGGTGCTATACCTTCCATAATAATCAAAAGGGTTCTAACACCTATTTTCAGGAGAGAAATCAGGCCAAAGTTAAACACTAGTGGAATTACATTTTATCTTGAATCCCTAGAATACAAATGTTTAGTAACGATTTTCTCTTTAGTAAAGACCACATTAATCAATGCATAATTCAAAGAAGGTCATAGGAAAATTAATTGGTTATAGATATCAGGAAGTGTATACAGAGATAAAAGTTATTAGAATTGATTAATTACACAAAGCCACATTTGTTTCATTTTGCCTCAGACTTGTGTTATTCGTTGCTTAAGGCTTACAGATGTGCATTCATCAGGGCAGCTGTGCAGAGCATTGCTAAGTAAATATGTCAGAGCACAATGTCTAAAAGTAGGTTGAAAGCCTGACTCAGTTGTAAGGAAAGTTTCTAAGTACTACTGTTATGGGGGAATTTGTGGTAGCTTGAATAAGAAACATCATCTGTAGCCTCAGATATATGGACACTTAGTCCTCAGTTGGTGGCACAGCTGTTGGAGGTTTAGGTGGTGAAGGGTTGCTGGAGGAAGAATGTCAGTGGAAATGGTCTTTGAGATTAGAAGCCTGGCACCCCTCCCAGTTCACTATATATTTGCAGTCTAAGATGTGAGATTTCAGCTTCCTGTTCTTGCTACAATGCCTGCTGCTTGCTGCCATTCTTCCTGGCAAAGGTGGACTCTCCCTCTGAAACCTTAAGTCAAAATAAATGCTTTCTTTTATACATTGTTTATTTTTGTGTTGTTTTACCACACAAAAGAAAAGTGATGCCAGGCTTGCCTTTAATCCCAGCACTCAGGAGGCAGAGCCAGGCAGATCTCTGTGCGTTGGAGGCTAGCCTGGTCTACAGAAGGAGATTCAGAACAGGCATCAAAACTACACAGAGAAACCCTGTTTTGAAAAAAAAACAAACAAAAAAAAAAAGAAAGAAAGAAAGAAAAGAAAAGTGACAATTACCAGGGGAGGGAATCAGTCTTTTGGGGAGATGTATCAGCTGTCATATTGGCAGGGACACAATATAGCCAGGCAGGAAGGGACTAGATGGTAAAGTGTGGCATAAAGGCTCAGCTGAAATTCATGAAATGAGCTAAAACCCTAAGGGTCAGGATAAAATGGTCAGTTGTACCTTAGACAGAGCAGAACCTTGGGCACAGGATGTCATTCTCAAGTCTTCCTTCCCACTCATTTACTCCCACTCACATTTGACCCTGTACTCATCACCATTGCTGTGTTTTCCATTCTTCATCTTTATCATTACCATGTGCCAATCACAGCTGAGCTAGACAATACCCAGTACCAGCAGGATTCCTGTCCCATGGGGACTTGGGGAACTTAAAGCATGTAGCTCCATGCTTTGTTTTATAAAACCTTTAAAAATAATAACATTTTCTCTGGTGACTCTGAAAAGAATTAAGAGGCATTTGAATTGGGAATGAGACTTCATTATAAGTAGTCGATTAAAAGAAATGAGCCACTGTAGAATAATGGAGACTTCCTTGAATCATAATCAATGTCCTTAGTTACATAAACTTTACACCACTCAGTTGTTCTCTCAGCTCCCCAATACTCACTGAATGAGGTTGGAAGTACGTTCTATTTCAGAGACAGTGAAGGGTTTCACCCCAACTACCACTTTGACTTTGACCTTAGGAAACCGAATACTCCAGGCATCATGTGTAATAGTTTGGACTTGTTTTGATCTACTAGGACTGTGACAATTACATAGCAGCACTGCACATTAATGTGAGGCTGTGCTGCAGGTTGAAAACCGTGAAGGTGGTTCTCCATGTGGCTGCACCATTCTTCTGATAATGTCTGAGGATCTGGATTGCTGGGTGTCCTCAGCAGGGCTTGGTGGAGTTTCAGTCAGTCTTTTTATGTCTGTTGGTTTGTTTGAAAATACTTTTCTTTGTAAGGAGGACACACACAAGACCATATTCTTGAGATTCTTAGTGTGTTTTTTTCCTGACAAGATATTACTTAATCCCCCTTCCCTATTTAGTCTTGGTCTCTAAGAAATAAACAGTCTCTACTAGGGACATTGGAACAGAGCCAAACTTGGTGAGGACATTTGGGACAGAGCAACAAAGGGTAAAAAGATATCAGTCTGAGGAAAGACTCATGCTCTAGGCCTTCAGCAGGGGCGTGGACAGGAGGAGCTGGGACCACGGAAGGGGTGGACAGTAGCCACAGGGAAAGTGTAACAGATGAGAGCACCTCCTGCGAGCTCATGAGGCACCCAACAGTGACTGTGGGAACAAGTGTCACCAGGGTGAAGAAAGATGAAAGGATTAAGTTCTGATAATAATATCCTATGTTTACAGAAATGTGAACTTCAAGTTAATGAATCCACATTATCAAAAATTGATTCCCTTAGGAGTGGAGAATTACTCATTGACATGGTAATTCAAGTGCCAACATGATAGTTTGACAATGAAAACATGAACAAATAACTTAAAAACACACAGAATTATCTTCCTACATTTGAAAATAAAATAAGTACATTAAAATATTCCTCGTTGTCTCTAAAGGAATGTTGTTGAATACAGAAGACAGTGTTTTGCATCAGAGCAGTTTGAGCACCTCTCTGGTCCAGAAAGGAAGTCCAGGCCAAGATCGGTGCTGGGGGGCCAGTCTCTAAGTCCCAGCAAGTGGCTGGGGTTTCCCGGGGATGGCCGTGGGAGCAGATCGTGGAGATTGCAGGGGCTGCGGGTGGGGGGGGGTTTGCAGAAGGGGATCCTTCCTGGTGGAGCTAGAAGGGGACCTGCCCGGTGGCTTGAACCAGGGGCCAAGTTGGGCAGGTCTTCACTGGAGTGGCTGGTGCCCAGGGATGTGGTCTGGGCTGGTCCCAGATACTCACCTCTGGTCCAGAAGGGAGGTCGGGGGCAGGATGGGAGCTGGGGGGCTGGTTTCTAAGTCTCAGGAAGTGGCTGGGGTCTCGGGCAGATGGGCGTGAGGGCAGGGCGTGGAGATTGCAGGGCTGCCAGGGGCTTGGAGAAGGAGATCCTTCCCAGTGGGGCTAGAAGGGGGCCTTCCCAGTGACCAGAACCTGGGGCCAAGTTGGGCAGGTCTTCCTGGAGTGCCTGGTGCCCAGGGATGGGGTCCGGGTTAGTCCTGGATACTCACCTCTCTGGTCCAGAAGGGAAGTTGGGGGCCTTGATTCTTTCTAAGAATTGAACCCATAAAATCCAGTCATCAATTTATATGCCATATCCATCACATCAGAATAACTCCTTCCCAACTCCAGACTCTCTGTGTTCTGGTATCCACTCCATGATAGCTCTAAATGTTTCAAAGCTTCTTTTTGAATAGGCAGTTTATGTATGAAAGCTAGGCAGGTATATCTAATAATCTAAGGGTGAGACAGAATAATGGTTAACATATTTTAGATAAGGAATAATAAAATGTAGAGTTAGAAGAGAGCAAAAAGGCAAAAATTGAAAGTAAGTTAAATTACAGGATCCCAAGTACAATATCTCTCTCTAGAAAATAAGTCTGTGCTATCTTAGTATTAGGGACAGCTAATTAAGTCTTCAGTTATTGACTATTGCCTAGATTGTCTACAGGAGCTCCAAACTATTGATGTATCTTTGCTACACATTAAGCTAATGAGAATGATATTAGAAGAGAGGAAAATAATGCCCAGTTTAGCAAGTTGTAGCTGCAGAGGACAAAAGAGAACTCTTTTTCTAAGAACTCATCATATCTGAGGGTTGTAGATATGACTCCATAGTTAAGCACTTGTTGATCTTGTAGAGGACCTGAGTTCATTTCCCAGACCTATGTCACGTAACTCTCAAGAGCCTGTAACTTCAGCTCTGTGGGATCTGATGTCTTCTTTTGACCTCAATAGGCACCTATACTTACAGGCACATAGATACACAGAGAAGTACACCTAAATATATACATTTTTAAAACAAGAACTAACCAAACTAATGGTTTTGAGAAAAGAATCTTCATAAATCTGGGAAGTGCTAATTTCCCTTGTGAACATGGATGCAAAAATACTCAATAAAATACTGGCAAGCTCAATTCAGCAATACATAAAAAAGATCACCCACCATGATCAAGTAAGCTTCATCCCAGATATGCGGGGATGGTTCAACATACATAAATCAGTATAATCCACCATATATACAAACTGAAAAAGAGACAGTAGGATTAGCACAGTAAAAATGGCCATCCTACCCTAAGTAATCTACAGATTCAATACAATCCCCATAAAAATTCCAATATGATTTTTACATACTTTGAAAGGACAATTCTCAACTTCATATGGAAAAAAGAAAAAATCCATGATAGTGAACACAATACTGTACTATAAAAGAACTTCCTGGTGTATCACCATCCCTGATTTCAAGCTGTACTACTGAGCCATAGAAGTACTAACCACATGATATTGGCATAAAACAGACACACAGATCAAGGGAATAGAATTGAAGACCAAGACCAATCAATACACCTATGGACACCTGAACTCTGATAAAGAAGCCAGAAATACACACTGGAAGAAAGACACCATCTTCAACAAATGATACTGGTCAAACTGGATGCCAGCATGTAGAAGAATGCAAATATATCTATAATTATCATTTTGCACAAAAGTCAAGTCCAAGTTGAACAACCACTTTAACATAAAACCAGATATGTTGAACTTAATAGGATAGAAAGTGGGAACAGCCTTAAAAGCCTTGTTACAGGAGACAACTTCCTGAACAGAACACCAACAGCACAGGCGCTAAGATGAACAATTAATAAATGGGACCTCATGAAACTGAAATGCTTCTGTAAGGCAAAGGACACCTTGCTATATCTTAGTGTAAATTATAGTTATATTTGAAACACATGTTAAGCATAATATAATGTTAGTTACAGTAGCCATTACAGTGAGTGAAAATGGAAACATAAAAGTCAGGTCAAAGTTATTTATTCTTTTCCTTCTTTTTAATACTCTACTTGTTTGTAAGTTGCTAAACGTTTAAGGTCTAAAGCTCTAACATCAGTCAAGGATTGGAGTCTATCCAAGGCCATAGTGAATATAGTTGTCAAGTTGATCTTCTTTGGAAATAAACAATAATTTGTAAGTGAGTGAATGAAATTGATTGTATAGTGGAAGGTCCTAAGTCTTATGGAATATAGAAATATTGGAGAGCCTTTGTATGTGTAGGCATGTAAAGAAATAGGGAGGTTATTTTAATTTTTACTCTGTGAAAATTACTGAAGTGGAAATTAATGTTAATGTTATTGATAAGATATATTGAGAAAAATAGTCATAGGCTAGAATAGATAAAACGTCAAGGTAACATTTTCTTCATTTTGAACAGTTGTGGATCTCTTTTCTAGTCTCCATCTGTTGCAAAATGAAGTTTCTTTGATGAAGGATAGAAGCTACAGTTTTCTGTGTGTATAAGGACAAGTATTTAGAAGGCAATTCGGAATTATATTGTATTGGGGAAGTGGAAGTAGCATGTTCTTCATCTTAGTTTTAAGATCTCTGTAGTGATGTAGAGTTGGCTTGGTTTACAATAACAGGAACAATTCCCCTTCAATTAAATGGGTATTAAATCCAAGTAGACAACTGTTTGTTACTCACAAACCAGAAGTACCACTATTTTATCCTTGGCCATGTCTTGCTGGACTGGACATTGTTTTGTTACATAGACATTCTAGCTATGTAGGACTATTGATTGATTGCTTTTCTCTCTTGGAAGTTTGCATTGCATGCTTTGATACTATGAAAGAGTACTCAGGGAGGAAGATTCTAGGTCAGTTCCATCTCAATTTCATCAAGTTCTGAGTGTGGTGTCTTTAGAATAGGGTCTTACCTTCAATTTCTAGTAGACAGCAAAGTACAATTGTAATAACCTGTATTGCTTTGGGAGGTTCATAAACTCCCCTGACCTACAAATCAAAAGAGTTTCCAAGGCTTGACATTGTGAACGTTTGTTAGATAGTCTATGGCTCTTGGGAGGTACATTAGCAGCATGCTGTGTGGTATATCTAAAAAAAAGAATGTATAATTTCATATATATAATATATTATATATATATAATAAAATACTGTTATATTTGTGTTTTAAGTAAGTTCATAAAACAGTGTATTTTCCTGTGGCTTTTTCTAAGAGTCTTAGTAATATTTATCTCTTTTCTCTCTAATTCTGTATTACTCTTCCTCTCCTGTCCTTTGTTAAAGTCTTGTCCCCATTTTCCAAATGTGCATAGCTCCAACTGATGCATCTGCAATACAACCCCTACAGCCAAAGAGCAGAAAAAAAATCCCAGAAGACAGTACAAAAAGATTTTGAGGCAGAGGACCAGGATGTGATGCTACATAGTGTCTTCTAAACATAGCTATACACATAAAATGTCAATAACATGACTCCCAAACAAGACCTAAGTAATGACAACACCAGTTGTTACACCAATGTGGATGTGGGAAATTTCACAAGGTTCACTTTTAAATGAAGAGCTACAAGCAATTGATTGCTTCTGAAAGAGGTAGAATCATTTTTTTCCAGTGTTGAGCTCCCTAATAGGTCAATTTCAAATGGTCATCCTTAGACACAGATACACATGAGAAAAATTAAATAAACTCAAAGGATTTTGGATATATACATGTATATATATATATATATATATATATATATATATATATATATATATATGCATATGTGTGTGCATACATGTGGTGATATATTGTGTCCCCTAATATATTGTGCACCCTAATAAATATATCTAAGGATCAGAGGAAAAAGCCAGTTGCTATATTAAACATAGAAGTCAGGCAATGGTAGCATACACCTATAATCCTAGCATTCAGGAAACAGAGATCTATCTGGATCTCTGTGAGTTCAAGGCCACATTGGGGAACAGACCCAGGCATGGTGACATATGCCTTTAATCCCAGCACTAACCATAGAGGTCTGGAAGTCTGTACTGACAGACAGGAAGTGATGTAGCTGGGCAGAGAGATGAAGTGAGATGCAGAACAGAAAGGCATATAGACGTGGGTATACAGAAAGTAACTCTCTTTGGAAGCTGAGGAGTTGGTGAGGTGAAGTTGGCTATGGCTTGTCTTCTTCCTCCGATCTCTGTTTTAACCCCAATATCTGGCTCCAGGTTTTTTATTAATAAGACCACATAGCAATTCAAGTTACATATACATATATATGTATACACTCACACATATATGCAACAATAATTATTAAAGAAGAAAAGGTCATGAATTTGAAAGTGGTGACATGTGGTATAAATTGAAGGTGGAGTTGGGTAGAAACTATGTAAATATAGTACTCAGGTACAAAATTATAAATAAATAAATAGGCAAGTATATTCTTGGACTCAACCTTATCCTCAGAGGTGCTCCACTGTATACTCATATTCTGCCTCAACAGAAGACAAAAGGGTTCATTGTTAAGGTAGATCTGTAAAATTTCAAGTATGAATAGATTTCATAAATGATATTCCCCAAATAAGAGAAATTCCATAATAGAGAACAGTTAAAGCTTGTAATAACCCCCACACATATCATGAAATGTGTCTTTGGTGTGCTCTTTAGTATGGACCAATGCTGGATTCTCCTGGTAAATCAGAAATCCAAGTGAAACATGACACTTGAAAGTAGGTTTCAAGGGTCATCAAGGTTTTTCTGGTCTTTGCTCACTTTGGTTTTCTCTCTGAGATAAGCCAGTTGTCATCAGACACATCAATGATCCCTAGGAAGAGGCAATGCTGTGACCATCTGTGTACCACCATCTATATCCTGCAAATGTCCATCTTAATATGATATGCAAGACCAATCCAGCCCTTTAGATGACTGAAACCTTGCCAAACGTCTTAACTGCAAAGACAAAGGGAATTGAAAGCTAGTACTAAAGCCATTCCAAGGTCTTACACCAAAATTTCTGTATGATATTGTGTGACTTTATCTTGGGAGACATGAACAAATGCCTATCCACCAAAGATACAGCACCAGTCATAGACCAGAGAAATAATTTGACAGAACTTCAACTTAGTAAGCAGTCTCACAAGTATGCAGTGAACCATTTATGTTGGTGAGAGATTGCTTATAGGTGGCTTTCTGCATGACCCCAAAGCAGCTGTGTCCCTAGAAAGTCCACTCAGCATTGGTGGCCACTCAGAAAAGTTCATCTCTGGATCTTCGTCCTTTACAACCATAAACAGGGGCTTTGAGAATCTTGTAATTTTATGTACTACTAAGACTTTAAGTATCAATGGCAACTGGAGTCTTATGAGCCTCTTACAACTTTCCATGATGGAATGTGTCAAGTGGGAAGAAACAGCTACACAATGTATTCTACAAGTATTCTTATTGCTGTTTATAAGAGCAGTGTGCAGAGAAGATGATCAATACAAGTCTTGAAAGGGGAACTGTTTAACAAGTTCCAGAAACCACAAAAGAACTACATTAAATTAGTAGATTGCAATGGTTTGAATAGCAATGACCCTATAGGCTGATATATTTGAATATTTAGTCACCAAAAAGTGGCATTATTTGAAAGGATTAGAAGGATTAGGAGATGTGGCCCTGTAGGAGGAAGCATGTTCCTGGAGGTGGGCTTTGAGGTTTCAAAAACCCATGCCAGCCCAGACTGTCTCCCTCTCTCTCTCTCCCCCTCCCTCTCCCCCTCCCCCTCCCCCTCTCCCCCTCTCCCCCTATCCCCCTCCCCCCCCCCCTCTCTCTCTCTCTCTCTCTCTCTCTCTCTCTCTCTCTCTCTCTCTCTCTCTCTCTCTCTCTCTCTCTCTCCACCTAAGGATCAGTATGTATCTTTCAGCTACTGCTCCAGCACCTGGCTGCCTGCCACCATGTTCTCTGACCTGATAATAATGGACTCACTCTCTGAAATTGTAAGCCCCTAATTAAATGCTTTCCATGGTAAGAGTTTCCTTGGTCATAGAGTCTCATCATAGCAATAGAACAGTGACTTAGACAATAATAAAGATTAATTATACATGAAGACAGTTATATTGCCAGATTGTCCTCAGTTAAATATATAGTTTACAGCAGATTTTAAAAATCTTAGAAACAGCTGCAGAGTTATTTCTCCATATTAGCAATGTGTCAATTTCTGAAAGAGCTGGATACTTTTGGGAGATTTAGAGTCAGCCCTCCATGACTGATAATGCTCATTTACTCAAGGCAGGATTGCATAATTACAGTTTTAGAGAGCTATTTTGTGCAAACGGAAACAGGCTGGAAAGTTTTCCCAGGATGCATTTTGAGAGTAGATTCTATCAAGGCTCAGTGGATCAGGTTAGAGAGCAACTGGCATGGTGCTGCTGTTCTTGAAGGAAGGAGAGAAGGGAGAATGATGTTTGATGCCTGAGCTTTGTGGGACCTCCATAGTTTAGAGTTCCACTGTAATGACTGTAATGGTTATATCAAGAACTGCCAATGGGGGTAGCATAGAATGTTAAAAGTCCATCCTTTATTTGTCCTTTCAAAGTGACCATGAGAATCATTATTAAAGGAGCACGTGTACAAAGCTGGGATGAAGCAGGTTATCATGGACATGAAACCAGGCCAGGGTGGCTGCTTGAAGTAATGACATAATGACCTGGCATTACCCTAGAGATGTTGGGCCTTTATCTCTAGGCTAGCCTCAGACTCTCTAGGAAGCTAAAGATGATTTGAACTCCTGACTTTACCTCTGAATTTTTGCTAAGATTAGGTGTTGTGATTTTAGGATATTATATTATATCTTGTCTACCTAAAATGGTCCCTTTTTATTAAAATAAAAATATGAGTACACAGCTCAGAGAAATTCTTATACATTAAAAATTAAGGGTTAAAAATGAGAATTATTTCTTTGCAGAATATGAATGCTTCATCAAATAATAAATAAGTCATTTGATGGGTATTTTCCTCAGTTGATTTCCTTTTTCCTCTCTTCATACATGAGAGAAACTTACCCTGGAACACTTTAAATCTATCAGAAGTCTCCACAGAGCCTCTTAGACAAGTTCAGTACATTGATACATAATGTATTAAACTTTCAACATTTAACAAATTTCATACAATTTAGGAATAATTGTGCTTGAAATGTGTATCTATGCATGAATGCATTGCACAGTTGAGAATAAAATTCTTGTTTACTGAAGCTACACAACATGCAACCTGAACGAAGCAGAGTTGGATATGGAAAGTCATTGTTACTGTTGTTGTATGTGTATGTATATATATATGTGTGTTCCTGAGTATATGGATTTATGTATTTACACCATGTACACATAGGAGGCAGTTATGGGTGGCCATGTGGGTGCTGTCTCTACAAGAGCAGCCAGAGCTCTTAAACACTGAATCATTCCTCCATTCCATAGCCAATATTAATGCAGGCTTAGAATAATTCTCCAAGGCAGGTTTTACTCTGGTAAAATTTACATTGACAAAATCTTCTAGGGACAGGTCTATGGCTTTTGTCACATGTAGATAGATAAATCCTCCCACAAAAAAGATGTAAAATTACCCCCGCCCACCAAAAAACGTTAACTTTTAGTCATTTTAAACCAACATAACCCCTCTTTTTTTCCTAAAATCATTGGTCTGAGTTTTTTTTTTAATTTCAGTGACTCAGCATTTTCTAGAATGTGCTACATATGCTATCACATTGTGTAGCTCTTGGATTTTCTTTCTTTCACTAAAACAATAAGTAACTCTTTAGGTGTGCTTTGTATATTTCTGTGTGTAGCCCATTTCACTGTGTAGTAGTTCTGTTTAAAGGCAATATCTCAATATATATACTTGAATACCAGAATTATGAAAAACATGGATACATAATGTATTAAACTTTTGACATTTAACAAATTTCATACAATTTAGGAATAATTGTGCTTGAAATGTGTATCTATGCATGAATGCATTGCACAGCTGAGAGTAAGAATCTGAATGGAACTTTAAATATTTTCCTGCTTCCTTCTGTCTCATGGCATCCTGAAGCAATGCCCATTTGCATTCTGACTCTACAAAGAAGATTTATATTAAGAATTTGCATAATAAAATTATCCTATTATTATTATTATTATTATTATTGGAAGTCCAGCATCTTCCTTTCAAAGGAATTACTTTTAAATTATCAATGTTGTTATATATGTATGTACATATGCATATATGTGTCTGGCATAAGTATTCAATATCACTGTTTTCATTGCAACAATCCTTAGTATTGCATTTGCCCATCAGCTTCCTCTAAAACACATAGTTAGTTCATTTTGACAGTTTCACACAACAATGATGTTGAGAATATTGCATGCATGCATAGACATGTGCACTGCATTTCACTTGCTTAAATATGCTTCAAAGTGCATTGTCTCTGCCATATAATAGAATATGACTTTCATGAACCTAATTGTTTCTCAAAGTGTTCCGATGATTTTGTATACCCTCATGAATCTTGGAATTGTCCTAGTTGCATGCCATTGACAAAGCCAGATGTGATGACAATTTTTATCTTTATCCATTGTAATAATTGTGTAGAAATACATTGTCATGGCTTGAATTTACATTAAGCTGATGACTGACAGTTTCTACATGCTTTTCTTTTTTGCTATCCCTGAAACTTCTTTTGCTAAGTATGTATATAAACCACTCAGTTTAGCATTTCTTAACTGGATTGTTTTCTTATTTTAATAATGATATATTACAGTTTTATGTTTCCATGTTGACTAATTTCTGCTATATCCAACCAGTCTCATTTAACCCTTCTTATAATATAAAAATACTGCTGTGAATTCTTGAAAACAAATAAGTGTGGCTCCACTGTATTTACACAAATGCTTATTAATTCTATGAGTTTTAGCTTTAGTTTCTGCTATTGTATTGTATTGTACATGTTTTTCAGTTTGCAATATTTCTGATCAGGAACAACTATTTCACTTTATGTAAGTCTGAAAACTTCTAATAAAGTACCTGAGAATGTAGCCTCTTACTTTTTCACTGTTTTGTTTTATGGTTTTCATTATTTATTTGGCTCTTGGGAGTCAATTATCTTTTTAAAAATAATTAAAAGTGTAAAAATATATTACATAGATGCTGCTGAAATTATAGTGGAGTTATGTGCTAATTATATATTGTAAAATGAAAAGCATCCCAAATTGAAAATGCTTTTCTTTCCTATCAAGTTAGAGCTGAGCCTAACCTTACTCATATTTGCTAACAGAATTTACAGCATCCAACAATGGGGCCAAGTGGAACACAGAAAAATAGTTCATAGATACACAGACACTGGCATCTGGGGACATGCTGGGGTCCAGAACACAGAGCAGAATATCCAGACTGCCCTGGAAAGACATTCTACTGTGGGATACAGACTAACTCTTCCTGTGAATACCTGTCATGCCTTGAGCTTGGAGCCACTGCCCTGCCCAGAATCCAGAAGCAATCCCCACTTCCTTCTCCAAACCCAACTGCTCCTCATTGTCCACCCAGAATCCCAGAGTGACACTCACTGCTCCACACTCACATCCGAGTATCCTTTACTGCCTCAACCCAGACTCTGAATATACACCTCACTGTTTCCTCACATGTATTTCTTATTTCCATAGCACTTGGAAAGAAAATAATCAAAATTCAGTATGAAGGTTAATTTTACTGAATGCAACTTGCTTTTAGACTATAACACCAAAAATATTGGACAGTTTTATAATCAGGTACCTTTGCACACATGTTAAACTTGGTCATTGTTGAAGTAATACACTTATTTGTGTGCATCTAATTATCTTGTATCATCAGTCCTTTTCCTGGAATCTCTTTTATACTGTGCATTCTAAAAATCCATGATCTTTGCTTATATTTAGTTACTCAATCAATTAATTAATTTACCCTTTGAGACAGCATCTCATATAGCTCAAGCCCAGGATGGCCTCAAAGTCCCATGGCTGGAAACAGCCTAGAACTTCCAATCTTCCTGCCTCTATACAAGTCTGGACACCTTGAACTTTCACCCTGATTTATTTGGTCTTTTTAGAAAAGTTCCTTTTTTTTCATTTGTAAAATATATCTCCTCTTGATACGGTATTTTTAATTGACATTAATTTCTGTTATATATCTCATTATTTCAATACTTTCTGGTTAGCCATTTTA
This sequence comes from Peromyscus maniculatus bairdii, assembly GCF_049852395.1. Classification (NCBI taxonomy): domain Eukaryota; kingdom Metazoa; phylum Chordata; class Mammalia; order Rodentia; family Cricetidae; genus Peromyscus; species Peromyscus maniculatus. The sequence continues at coordinate 56,985,275 of NC_134852.1, read as the reverse complement.
TGGTAAAATAGATATAATACACACTCTCATTTTCTGTTCTTTCTCTCTTTTTGAGCACTTCCTTATGAACACTGAATCTTAATCAATCCCATCTGCACTTGTCCCCACATCCTCCTTTGGGCCTCTCCTCTTCCTTACAAATTCATGACTCCCTTTTTCACACACACACACACACACACACACACACACACACACGCACACGCACACGCACACACACAATTACACATACAGTCATGCACACATCTACATGTATGTATGTATATACAATCTCCTGAGTTCATTTAGTGTTGTGCTTGTGCATATGAGATTAAAGCAGACCACATGGGATTGGATAATTTAGTAAGGAGACAGTCCCTGAAGAAAACTGATTCTCCCACTCTCAGTAGCATTTAACTTCCTATATCTCTTTCATTATTCACTGTTTTATCTGAATAGCTTCATCTAAGTCGATGTTAGTCTTTATGCAGGGATCTCTATACTGGATGTGTTAACTATGTTAGTGTAGAGTTGAAACAGCTATGAAAAGAATCCACAGGAGACAGAAAGTAATTAAATACAAAGAGAAAAGCACAAATTAAACAGGAAGAAAGAACAACTAATCCAAGTGCTGTGGAAGAATATCAGGTTACTGTGCGGAGTATTTTGGGCTCTGCATCCACTGGTTTGGCATCTTCAGATTCAACTACCTGGATTCAACATATTTGAAATGCTAATTTGCACTGAATGAAAGCAAGGAGTTTTTCTCACCATTCTTAACTGCAGAGCAAAGCATCTGTGTTGTGAAAGGGTGATCTACATGTGAATGACACACACAAGCGGACATGCACAGGGAAGAGCAGTGTCATCATGTACGGAGATTTGAGTGTGCACAGGGTTTGCTGTTCTGGAGACAAACACCCCCAGATTCAGAGTGGCAAGTCAAGAGCACTTATGTTGCATGTATTGTTTGAAACTTTCCATCTTTGCTTTGGTCATATTTGACAATTGGAAGTTTTGTCTAGGGACACCTTAAACAGGTTCTCCTCTCTTTTCTCAGAGCTTTTGCAGCTCCATGCCCATCAGGGGACTGGATATCACTCTAGAGTTTTGTTCTGATGTTTGTGTACTGCTTTTACTGGTGGCTTTTTAGTATTTTACTTTTTTCACTTCTTTAGTTCTGCAGTTTCTATTACTTTCTCATCCCTTCAATCAATTTAATAATTTTGAAAATCCACTGCTCTATAATTTTCTACACCTCTTCAAATTCATCCTTCTTTTTCAGAAAAACACTTTTCACTTGATATTTTCAAAAACTAACCATAATTATTTTAAAAGCGTATCTAACAGTTACAGCATCTGAAGTAGCTCCCAATATATCTGTTTATTGTTTAGTGTCAGACCATGACCCAGTGTTTGACACAAACTGTGTAAGAATGGCCTGAAACACTGGTTAACACTCTACACACTGAAAAATCTGTGTTAGGTTTTAGTGCCTATATTAATTACTTTTCTTTCTTGTAATAAAATGCCATGAAAAAAGCAGCTCAGGGAAGAAACAGTCTATTCTGGTTTACAATTTCAAAGGGGACACTGTCCACCAAGTAGGGAAGGCCTGGCAGCTGGAGCCCTGAGCATGCCTAGCAATCAGAAAACACACTGATCACATTTCATCCATACATAGGAACCAAGAGACAGAATAGGAATTGTCAGGTTATAAAACCACAAAGCACAACCCAGTTATGTCCTTCATCAAGGCTCTATTTTCAAGTGGTTACAGAATCTTTTCAAACAGCACCACCAGCTAGGGACCAAAGTGTTCAAACAAGCCAGCCTGAAGGGGGAATTCTCATTCACACCACAACAGTGTGTCCTTCTTAGGTGACCAAGAGAACTTAGAGCTAGAAACAAATCAAGACATTCCAATTTGTAATTCTTGAATTCATTCCAATCTCATAATTCACTTCTAAAATTGATTTCAGAATCTTCATATGGCAGAATGATTTGTAATGTTAGTCACATTCATAGCATTTTCTACTGACTTCTCATGATGGCTCAGTCATTACATCTCCATTAAATGATTATTCCTTTAGAGCTCAAATAATTCCTTTAGAGCTCTCTGAAAATAGTACTATCAGTGGGAAAGAAAATAATTAACAATTTTCATTACCTCTTTATTTTTTTGTCTTGTCATAATTCTGCATTTTTATAGGCCAAACAATACCAAGAGGCCAGTCATGAATATTTGTAATTCCAAGGGGGAAATTATCTATGTATATATGTGTGTATGTATGTATGTGTGTATGTACATATTTGTCTGTCTGTCTTCTATTTATCTGTTTATCTCTCTCTATCTATCTACACATCTATATATCTACATATCTATCTACTTCTAAGTATTTAAAACTTACTAATGAAGCTATGCCCTTATTCTGCTGAGTTTCTATTCACAGTCTTTGAGTTATTTTCTGGAAATAAGTTCATGTTCAAAGGTTTTCTGAGGTAAAACTCATAGCCTGCTAGTTCCCATGCAGTTAAGACTTGCTAAACGATGAATGCTAGAACCTTCCATAAAATGCTAAAATATGAGTGATGAGACTTACTGAAGAAAATGTGACTGGCAATCAGGTTTTCACTATTTTTTTTACTATTTTTCATAAAGTTTTAAACTCAGCATTTTCTGGAAAATCTAATTACTTCTGAAAATTATGGAAGATGGCAGTGCATGGCTGATCAAACAGGATTCATCTCAATAAGGCAATTCTCAGAAGGAGTATATACTTATATAGACTTTCATTTAGTCAAGTGGCTGTAGGTATTCAGCTAGATAGTTTTACAATGCTGTAGATAAAAGATGAAATACATTCACGGTAAGATATGTTGATCACTGTCTTATATATTTTTACAATTTTCAAATATTCCCTCTACAATTGCTTTCTCAAACTGCTCACAGTTACAGAGGATTAAACTGAAAGTAGAATTGTGGCATATATTATATATACTAACTGCCTTGAAATAAAATTTTGTGCCAACCATTGTCTCTAAATTTATAATAAACCTCGTAGTTTTTATGACAGAAAGGATTTGGAAGAGTCTGGAGAACTATATTGACATTGGGTATGGTGACTTCATACCTTGGTCTTCATATTCAAGTTAGCTTTGCTGTCTGTATTTCTGAAATAGACAATACGACTGCAATAGACCTCATATGGAGTCATTCTGCACCCATGTTTGAAAGACCAAGGATACTGAATATTCTTTATTTCACCATTCATTCAAAGCTTAGGGTCTCAGCTTTGAAATCAGACAATATGTAACTCATAGCTTCACCCAGGCATGAAAGCCTCACCCTTGTGTGTCCCTGTGTTTAGTTTTTGAAATCAGTGAATTAACCCTTGAACATGGTGTCTTCAAAGACATCAAGTTCAAACTCCTCATTCTAGGTACAAATAAAATCAATATTAGAATTATTTGGATATTTATTGGTGCCATTTAATTAATTAATAGTAAACTAACAAGTTCAATATACTTACTCCCAACATAATTATTAAATACAGTCTTATTATGTATCTCTCTCATGTCAGATTCCATCTCCTCCTAAACTGTTCTGTCACAAAGAAGTGACCTGCTGCCAGTAAACAGCACCAGTTTTTGTCAAATTTGAAGAGCAGAATTTTAATACTAAGCAGTAACAGGGTACTAGGAATTCATGAGTGCTGTCTTTGTCCAAATTTTTTCACAGTGAAGACCTGTCATGGTTTGACAGCTGAGGAAATGCTTTTCCTTTAAGTTAAGTTTTGATACCATGTACACTTTCATGCTGGTAATTCCACAAACTATGCAGAAAATGAGCTATTGCCTTTACTCATAAAACAGTGCTGTAGAGCAAAGGTATTCTGATGCTCATTGACCTTGATATGGATGTCTTCATAAAGTTGCTATAAGTTTGATAAGGAGTGGTTGATTTTTTTCTAATTTCCTTATATCTTGTACTCTATTCTTGCATGAACCATATATTAACAAAAATCTAAACCCACAAAAATATATAAATTAGGTATACAATAGTGACTCATACCTTTAATCTCAGTGCTAGGGAGATAAAGACAGGCAGATCTCTGTGAATTTGAGGCCAGCCCGGACTATAGAGGGAGTTCTAGGACAGGTAGGACTACACAGAGAAACCCTGTCTTGAATAACAAACATACAAACAAACAAACCACAAACAAAGCAAAACAACAGAAAAGATATAGCAAGAGCATAAAATAAAATGGCAATCTTGCCAATTTCATTATTTTTAGACAGAAAACCCACCATACAGTACAAGAAATGCCCTAGCTATATTTTAAGTGCAATCAAGAGTTGTAAACACAGAAGTAAACACATTATACCATCTCTAGAGGAGCCACTTGGTTCCTTCTCTCATCACCGACCTCCTGTAGGGGCCAATGTGACACAGGGCCAATTCATGACTGATTGGCAGGCATGAAGTTCACCTCCCATAAGGAGAGCCTGGAGGTCAGCTGTAGGTGGTGGGAAGTAAGCCTGTTATCCACAGTGGAGGATTCTTGTTATGCAAGCATACATGCAGGCAAAATACTGTATACATAATAAATAAAAAAATCTTTTAAAAAACTCACTAGAAGCTCACTCTATTATAGACACTAACTCGAGGCTTGCACATATCCCATTGACTATGATATTGTTATCTACTCAAAAAGATGGTCTAGTAGGGATAAGAAGATATGTCATTTAAAGACAAAATGGTAACCATGTAAGTATGATGCTGTGGGCTTAGAAATGTTGACGTGTGGTTTAATCTCTAGAGCAGGAAAGGGTCTGTAATATAGAGGGAAGAATATGAGCTGGGTATAAGAAAAGTTTTAATTTCAATGAGTTTACAGAGGACACAATTAAGCTTATATCCCAGAACAGGCTAGATCAAGCTGAGATCACTTTTCTCAGATTCTTTATTTTTAATGCTGATACAGCTGAAGTTCCAATGAGCTATGAACCTCATCCAAAATCTTAATAGCATGCTGAGAGAGATTGTGGATTACTACCCAATCCTGTTCATGGATTAATAAACTTTGCATTGCATAATTTTGCACCCCTGAGTGTGAGGGAGGAATGCTTACATTTGTGGCATTCCTTCCTTTTTATTAACTATTTAAAACTCTACATTTATTCTTTTTCTGTTATGATGTTTACTGTAATAATTATAGGTTTATGTGAGGGTCATATGAGCACCAGCCTTATGGATCCTGTCTTTAGACTGAAATTTTCACTTATATTTGGTTTAATTTTATATTATTTAATTTCCTTTATATCTAGAAGCAATTTGTGACAGGATATATATCATATAGTCATGTAAATATATATTTGGTGTTTGGCATGTTGTACCATACAGAACTAAACAGAAAATCTCTATAATGTTTCCACAGTAATCATCGTACATTTAATTTCCTAGGTAATATTCATTATTAAGTGGTAATCACTTGTGTATAAATTTGAGTGTGCAAGCATTTTGTTGAGAATTGAAGAGAACAAGTGAGAAAGAAAGAGAAGCTCCTCTAAATCAAACTGAACCAAAAATAATCATTTTCAGTGTCAGAAATATGCTTCTAGTGTCATTGAAAGAAATGGCAGAATAATATTGTAAAGGAAATTGTTCTTATTAAACATAGTTATACTTTCCTCAGTAAAAAGAAAACTTTAAAAAAGTTATATTGATATTATACAAGATATATAAAAAATGGAAATGGATATTTTTTGTGTGATGCCAACACAGAGGGTTTGATTAGACTATACAACTGAGATTCTATGGATGGTGGCAGGTTGAGAGGCCAATCTCACCAAAAAATTGACAATATTAATTTTGTATTGTTTTCCAAACAGTTCAAAATTGTTTCTTTCAGTTATAAGTTTTACTATATCATTTTTTTCATGTATTTTGGTCCTAGTTTTCAAATTCCAGCATTTATTCTAAAAGATGATTTCTATTCTCACACAAGACATGTGGATGCTAATTGGGGTATATAGAGACATGCTTTGTATTTGATTAAAATGAATAATCTTTTATGCTGAATTTCATTGTGAGATACATTTATACCTCACTACTGCAAATCCTCAGAGGAGAATTCCAATCTTTACAACAGTTCCTTGAGTGAAGTTTGTGGTGCTATTTACTGCTTAGCACTGTCTTCAGAAAAAAGAGAAATAGATACTACTAAACACAAAATTTACTTATTTCATGCACTATAATTTAAATATTACTTGGTGCCAATGTGTATGAAAAGTATGGTAGAAGAGATTTTTATTTCTGACCTATCTTGATGCAAATGCCTTATTGTGTACGTAATTTATATCAAATCAAGGAAGAATACAAATCAAAGTTTGTATTTTCTTGCATTATAATGATGCTGTGTGTGGTTAATTTGAGTCTGGGAGGCAACTGTTGATAAAACACTTTAAGAATTTACTGCCAGCTGCTTTCAAAGATGGCATGTGTGAATATAGTATGGAACTTAACTAGATTATACATGTACATAAAGTTTAAAATTGAATAAATTTATATTTACAGAAGTTAACACAGCATATATTTATAATTAACTTTAAAATGAGAATTGATAAGTAACTACTTTTCCTAATTTGTATACAAAGAAGAGTTATGTACCTTATTTTTAATTTCAAACATTAAATTCTGAATTGTTCAATAAGTTGTATGCATTAAATGTTCCCAAAGAACATCAGTATAACATTCTAAAGCCATGAATCTATAATCAGTTTCAAAATAATCATCTTCCTGGCAGGTGCAATCCTGATGTAACTCTCTCAAAGATAAAAGTGACTCATAAGGAATTCAAAGGTGATTGTATTGGGGTTTAGTCTGTGAAGGTACCTATCCTAGTAATAATCTCTTTTCAAATTTGGCTGTCAGACTATTGAAATAGTAGAATCAAGAAATTGGGATTTCCCTCAACCCTCTAATGGAAACTGAGGGACTATTTCTGGACCTCTTTGTCCCACTTCCCAATGAGGCTCAAGTGGATTAATTTCCTTTTTCAGTGTTTCACTGCTAACTTGGCCTCTTCTTGTCTTATGGAAGAAGGGTGGCTGAGCCCAGCTCATTAGGGTGGTCAGATCCTAGGTACTGACAGGAATGGATCTGGTAACAGCTGCTGGGAGGAAGGACATGGAAGAAGAGGGGGGATTTTCCATTTCAGAAATGACTTTCATTGATTGAAGTAAAAATGATGGTCTGTGGAGTACACGATGAGGGATCCTGGAATACAGAGAGGTGGGTCAGGAGCCAAGGGCCTTTCCTCCTGCTAGCTTTTTATTAAGAAAGCCAAAATTGCCATCTTTCTATGGTGACATGGGGCTAGAGTGTAAAATCTGAACTTTGTTCTTGCAGGAAGACCAAGGAAGAATATTAACCTCAGTGCTATTTGCTTTAACCTTGCAGTCAGCAGGAGTTGCTCTGGGGGCTGTGGAGCACAGGATATATAAAAGGTATTTATTGTCTTCCATTTACCATTTAGTTTTATGTTCAGAGAGGAAAAATGACAGTCTTGACTACATTTTGACTACTTTTCTGTTCTGCAGGTTTGGATCAGGAAGGCACAGCTCATTGTGTTTGCTGCCATTAGTTTACCCATTCCTGTTTGCAGCCAGTATAAAACTGATGCATTTTTAACCTTGTGGTCTTGTTGATACTGAAATGCTACTCTAGGTTTAATTTTATCTATCCATGGAGGCCAGCTTGAAAACAAGTTATGAACACGGTAAAGATTTTTTATTACTTTGCTTAGAAATGATCTCTGTGATGGGTTGAATGAAAATAGCCCCTGTAAGCTCATAGGAAGTGTCACTACTAAAAGGTGTATCCTTATTGGAGTAGGTGTGGCCTTGTTGAAGGAAATGTGTCACTGGAGGTACACTTTGAGGTTTCACATGCTCTATCTAGACCCAGTGTCTCTATTCCTGCTTCCTGCTGATCCAGATGTAGAGCTCTCAGCTACCTCTTCAGGACCATGTCTCCCTGCATGCTGCCATGTCTTGTAATGATGATAATGAATTAAACCTCTGAACTGTAATACAGCTCCAATTAAATGTTTTCCTTTATAAGAGTTTGTATGTTTACGGTGTCTCTTTTCACGGCAATAGAAACCCTAAGACAGAGACTGGGGTATTGTTGAATAGGCCTGACCATGGTATTATTTGGAGGAATGTGAACTTTGGGACTTTGAATTAGGAAAGCAGATGAATGCTTTAAGTGGGATTAAATGGGTCACACTAGTAGGGTCATGGAAGACAGTAGTGCTGGGGTGAGTTGAACTGTGGGGCCTGGTTCAAGAGGTCTCAGGGGAGGAGAATATTAATTTGTGGCCTAGACAAAATTATTGTGATATTTTGGTGAAGAATGTGACTACTTTCTGCTCTTGTTAAAAATATCTGCCTGAGCCTAAATTAAAGAGCTATGGATTAAAAGCTTCGTCAGAGGAGATTTCAAGACAGCCTAGTATTGAATGTCTTGCTTGGTTGTTAGTGGCCACGCTTATACAGATCTATAATGAAATAGAGCAAGCTAAGCAAGGAAAAATACAAAATGTACAGTATGAGGAGAAAAGGAGCACCAGGAAGTATAAACAGATTAAAGAAAAACCTTATGCTACATGGAGTGAATGGAGTAGTTATTTCAGAGAAAGATCCCAGCTAACTAAGCTTCCAACTTGTGAAAATAAATTTAAGAAAAGGTTAGGGAAAGGCCTGGTGGTACAGACCTTTAATCCCAGCACTCAGAATTCAGAGGCAGCAGATCTCAGAGTTTGAGGCCAACCTCGTCTACTGAATGAGTTCCAGAGCAGCTAGGCTTAGACAATAAAGGAAACCATTGAAAACAGAAAGCTGGTGTGCTTGAATTAAGGGATTGTGTTCCAGCCCTACCAAGCAGCAGAACTTAGCAGTTTTGGTCATGTGATTCTGGCTTTAGAGTCCAGGATAGAGGAAAGGGGTTATAGGATCTCTGTCCATGCCTAAGGAAAGCAACTGAGGATATGAGTCAAGGGTGTTCTGAATGGAGGCCTAGAAAGGTCATTGTATGAAGCTGTGGAGTTGATGCCTGGATTGTCTTGGAGACCCCAAGACGTTGGGGATGCCAGAGCTGTGGGATACCTCCGTAGGAAACCTGATATCATGAAGTAGAACCAGCCCAAGAGAAAAAGATGCCTGTTGCAGTTGACAAAACTGAAAGGAGTTGGAGATCATAAGAGAGTTTTGACATCAGACATGGAGATGCAGAGTTTGGAGTTTGCCAACCTTGCTTTTGTCCAGCATCTCCTTGTTATGCTTCCTGTCCTCTCTTTTGGAATGATAATATATATAATCTGTGCCTTTATATGTTAGAAGTATGTGATCTGTCTTTTTCATTTTGATTTTTACAAGGGATTACAGTTAGGAAATTACATGAGTCTCAGAAGAGACTTTGAACTTTGGACTTTTAAACAGAGCTGATAGTATTATAGGCTGTTGGGACTTTCAAAGTTGTACTAAATGCGTTTTGCATTATGATATGGTTACATGCCTATGCGGGGCAGGATATGGAATATGGTGATTTGAATGAAAATGGCCCCCATGAGATCATAGGCAGTGGCACTATTAGGAGGTGTGGCCATGTTGGAGGAAGTGTAGTAATGAGGGTGTACTTTAAGGTTTCAGATGTTCAAGCTACACCCAGTGTCACTGTCTCTTTTTCTCTTTGTCTGTCTCTGTCTCTCTGCTGACTGCCAATCCAGATGTAGAGTTCTCAGCTCCTTCTCCAGCACCATGTCTGCCTGCATGTTGTCATACTTCCCACCATGCTGATAATGGACTAAACATCTGAACTGTAAGTAAGTCTCCAATTAAGTGTTTTCCTTTATAAGAGTTACCATGGTCACCGTGTCTCTTCACAGCAATAGAAACTCTAAGAAAGTCTGTTTATAATATTATTGTATCTTATTTGCATACTTACCAAGTTATTACAGAAGAGAAGACCTTTAATTTTTCTCAGGAGTAGACATGTTGATTTTCATGTTTCAAATGGTACCTAGGATGTGAGTAGCTACAGAGGGACAGAATATTTTTCGTACCCTTCTTTTCTGCCTAGAATTCCCTAAAAGGGTAGCAATGATCACAACATTGTAACATAAGGAGCTCACAGAGTTTGGGGTGTTTGGGGTGGTTAACATGAAAGTAGAAGTATTCTCTTTTGCACCTCCACAGTGACTGTTTCCTTGGTTGGGCAACTATCTAAGGGACAGTGATGCATTTAGAGTTCTCTACTTTTTAGAAACTTTATCAAGCTTTGGATTTTGTGACAAGTAGCCAGAGGCTTAGACTCTTTGGACAACAATGAGAATTTTTATTTCTATTTATAAAGAAGAAAGATCCAGTGATTTTAAAACTATTGCATTCTCTGTGAATCTGAATGTCAGTAGATCACTGATACAGCTAGGGTGCTCTTCATTCCATTCATGGAGTATGGAAGTGTTTTGAATAATTACTTTCTTTAAACAGCTGATACATAATTAGTACCATTCAAGACTCATAGAGGAGATGATTTATACAAAGCAATTGATCTTGGTCCCTCAAGCACAATTTTTCTCCTTGTTGAAAATATGAGGTGTGAACCTGTTGTGATGTTCAAATATCTCTTTCCAATCCCCCAAATATTCCCACTGATAGTGCTTTATAAAAGATAAGTCTGTGGAATGGAAATTGTAAGTGACATCCTCAGTGCTATGATGTTCAGGTTTGAATCTCTTGAATCTAGGTGCAAGTTACTCACAAATCAGGCTCATTTTTAAACACTGCATTTTACATTATTGCTCAGATTTTTTTCATTGGATGCTTGGTCAGGTCACCTGCAGAATGAGATTCTGCAGAGGCTCAGAAAACAAAGCTACAATGCTCACACTATTTAGATGCAGGAGTAATATAAATACCTACAATGCCTCATGAGGAAGATTATGTCAAGTGGTTATATTAATTGTCAATAACAGACTAAATTTCCTGGAGAAAGGTCCTCAATGTGGGAAAGAGTTGGTCCAATAAGAATTAGAAGGCATGATGGTATATGTTAGTCCACAATGGTAAGACCTCAGGGCAAGAGCTTATTACATGTTGGTGGGTCAGAGCAGGTACAGAATCAGAGTGTTCTGTCCCATAACCATGAGGTCCAGGTGAAGATCGCATGTTCTAAAATTTCGAAAGTTTCCGCAAACAGTGCCACCAGTTGGAGATTAGATATTCAAACACAAGAGCCTGCAGTCATGATTTTATATTCACACCACAACTGTGGCCAGTTGCAAGAAGACAGCAATCTCAAAAGGACATTTTAGAGCAGTGTTTTGAGATTTCAATTAGAGAGGAAAAAGAGAGCAGAGAGAATAGTATAAGAAGAGCTGGTTGAATAACTTCCCATGGCTCTATACTCTAGGGATTGTCCCACATTTAAAGGAATCTGGCCCTTGGAGATCAAAGCTGAAGAACATGCCTTCCAGTGAGTTATCTGCCTGTCAGTGGTTTCTTCCTGGATGAGCTCTTGGCAGTCTCTCCAGCCTAGAGGCACACAGTGTCTTCTAAGGGAGAAATGTGCTTTTCATTTAGCTTGTGCCATTTTTATAACCAAAGTATCATTATATATAAGGAATTTCATTCACTCATATGTGATGTGAATATTGATCAAGTGTGTATATGCAGGACTTCCAATCAGCTCGCAGCCTTTATTCATCTTCAGGGCAAAAATACAATCAGCTTCCTACTGCCTTAATTCTTCACTCACTACTGTTTTCAATGTATATAAAACTATTGGCTTATTTACCTATTTCCCAACATGGATCCATGGTGCAGAATCTAGTCACAATGACACAAATGGAGAAGGCAGAGTTTTTTCACCTTCTTAAGCAGAACACACACATATATACAGAGCATGTACACACACACACACACACACACACACACACACACACACACACTTCCTTCTCCTTATTAATCTTGTTACAGATTTTCTTCCTCAACTATGTCTGAAATTTCTGTCATGAGAGAACTGTTTCCTGCAGAGAATATTTGTGGAGATTGTAGCCACTTAGCAGGGAACATGAGCACAGATATATTAAGCTAATACATTTCTAAAAACTTTACTTTGTGAGGAAAAGGCATAGATGAAACTGTGTAGTGAATGGGCCATCAGTTTTCCAAGAGCCTGTGCAGAGTGACAGGATTAATCCTGAGAGCCATGAGCATCCTTGCTGGATGGGAGGCTCAGAAACCCACTGTGCCTTCAGGACTTAGTCACAGTTGCTGTTTAGGGCAGTCTACACCTGTTCCCAAAGGGTGTACATTATTATGGTCCTTATTAACTCCAGTGGACCCACAGGCAGGCTGCCTGCCAAGCATTGGAGTCATAATTTACATGTGCTTTAGACAGCTCTTTATCACGTAACTTCTGAGTTTAAGAAGAAGAGATTTTATAGTAGTTCTGACATTCATTGGATTGCTGGGTTTAATGGAGTGGGTAACTTTTTTTTGTCTTGTTTTTAGAAACTTTGTTTTAGATTAATCTTTTTAGTCTCTTACCACTAGGGCTTTTTGCATTGTTTGGTTTTCCAAAAACTTGCTTGCCAAATAACTTATCATTGAAAGAGACCATCTGAAATTGATCTCTATTTAAGACCTCTATGTGAAGTCTTATTGCTTTGTGTTCTTAAAGTGGCTCTAAATAGATTAAGACCTTAAACTCACACAGGGGCAATGTGGAGGGAGATGGATAGAGGAACCTCTACTATATATACACAATATAAGTATAAATTTGATGAAGTTGCTGTGTTTCCTATCAATGAAGCAATGAAAGTTCACAATATATTTCATTTATGTCATGAAGTAGTTTAAATAAGTAGTTTAAAATCACTACCCATATGAGTAACAAGTGGTTTATGAATGGTTATTGTCTCTGTCTCTGTTGTCTTTCTGTGCCTCTGTCTGGCTCTGTTTCTTTCTCTCCTCCTCCTCTTTTGTTTCTGTTTAGTTTTACATTTCATATATATATATATATATATATATATATATATATATATATATATATATATATATATATATGTGTGTGTGTGTGTGTGTGTGTGTGTGTGTGTGTGTATATATATATATATATATACATACATACATATGCATATGTATATATCCTTTGTCCTCTAACTCTGCCTTGGAGAGCCAGCCTCCAAGGCAGCACTCTGGGCTCCAAGAAAAATACAGAGTGTTGGTAAAGCTGTGATTTTTCTATCTGAGGGCGAGGGAAAAATGATAACACTCACATATTCTCTTGATGGTTCCTTTATTCTCCTTCATTCTCTCTTTCTCATTGTTTATATATCCCAACAAAATCAGGCAATATAAGAGCCATAAAAAGGTTACATTCCATAGGTAAAGGCATGAGTTGAAGCAGAGTCATCTCAAAAACTCTCATGCAATATATCTAAGCAGCCTTTCATGTGTAAGCAAGGAGCATATTTTCTCAGCCAACACTTTTACTGACAGACTGTAAATTTTAGTTATAAAGAAGGAATCAATTACTTTATTATCTATCTTGAGAGGAAATATTATAAGGACTTATAAAGAAATCGTAACGTAAATTGCTGAAGAGCCCAAGAAAATGAGAAAATTGCATACTTGCAACCTATCTGAGTATATAGCTACTTCCCCCCTGCATTCTTTCAAGTAGGGACATTAAAGCAACTCATGACCATGTAAACATTTTACACTAAAACTCTACAATCAGAAATCATAAATTCTGAATTCTCTTTAAACCCTAGAGTTGACTGTTGAGTACTGAGTTTCAGAAAAATGATGGTAGGGATATCATAGATTCTCTAGTTCATGTTTGGGTACCTTATATCTTTTAGTATAAGCTCATTTGGCACTTTCAACAATGCTTTAAATCTCAAAATATCTTTTCTGTTTGGTGTGTAGCTCCTGACTATCAAAGAAAAACCTATAGCCCTGTTTTTGGGGCTATAGAGTCAAATTATTTTCTGTAACCCTTACTAGACAGAATTATTTGCACAAACTGAGGTCAGGAATGAATATAAAGAATTAATCATTTGCCAGCTAGCAATAATTGTGGTGTTTTGTATTTATGACATAGCTAAACAGCTCAGTTTGCCCTTGTGGAATAAAGATTGATTTTCTGGGAATGTTTATCTTAAAGACCATTAGCAAGCCCTCTGGTCTAATCTCAAGCTATTTTGAAGTTTAGTTCTACTTAATTGTGCAAAAGAAACCCGTGCCTGGCTTCTGGACTCAAATGTTTTCCTGAATCATAAATCTAAGCTGTGATATAGAGCAGCTCCTTAGTCGGCCTAACTATAAAACATATCCTAGTATTTATTTTTATTCACCAAAACTTTGTATCAATTAGACAATAAAGCTGAAGTAGGAAACATCTTCATGACAATCCACAGATAAAAATGCCCAGAATATTGGAATGTATTCATGAGATAAACACACTACAATACAGGCAGTGGGGAACTCTCCAGATCCATAAACATCATATTGGATACCAGGTAAAGATTGTAACAGCAAACATGTGAAGGTATCACAGAAAAAAAAGATGTTCTGGATTCTGTAGACTTGTGGCCTTGCTTAACAAGGTAAATAGCCATCAGAGAGTTTTTCTTCTTGTGAACTAACACCTAGAACCTTAATTGCCACTTTCTGTTCCTGTGACAGGGCTATCAGCACTTCCCTTAATTCCCTAATTCTGTCAAGGAGAAGAAGACACAGAAGACTGCCTCATACATCAGTACTTCCCAATTATGAGTACAAAAGTACTTGCCATCTCTCAAAACCTAGAAATAACCAACTGATTGTGGCTTATACCTGTGCCATTCCAAGAAAAGATGCTTGTTCTGTGAGTTTCACACCTTGGAAATTAGAGAATTGTTCAGAAGAACTCTTGTAAGGAAAGAAATGTATATCCTTGAAGATCACCACAAGCTTGTCCAAATACTTGAAAACCTTTCATGATGGAGCTCTTTAGGTGTGCACAAAGCAAGAGCTTTTTCCTAAAGACAAATATGCAGTTATTAGAATAAACTCTTTTGACTTAGTTAAAATAATTTTAGGTACATAGTCTCTACACTATGTTCTCATACATTCTGGGGAAGCATCCATTCTCTACTCACTCACAAGAATTGGAACTTTGAAGTGTGTCACAGGGAGATCAGTTTGCTTACATGAATCCAACCTAAGGTGAGAAGCCCCAGCTCTTCTTGAATAAGAAGGAGTTCCTCCTCGTTCTCAGCATAACAATAATCAGGCTCTCCATTCTGCACAGGGATTATAATATGAGTGACATGATATTCTTCCCTTACCTGACAAGCGAAAACAACTTGTTACAATTCCCTGGCACTGTCAATCCCACTCTCTCACAGCACAAGTAAGTGAAGCCCCCACCCCAGTGAATGACTCTCATCCTTCTCCCTCACCTCAGTGTTTCTCCACTTTTACTGCTCCAGTGCTTTGCTGTGCCGGAGACAGCATGTGAAAAGCCTGACGTGTTGCCAGTGGAATCTGTGCTGGAGATACCAGAGAATGAAGACATCAATCCCTCTGGGCCTGCCCCACCAGATATTCTACTAAGCCTGCCTTCTGTGGGCCAGCGAGAAAACAACCCTTGTTTTCACCCATCCATTTGTTACTGGTTCTTGTAATCCTCCTCTTCTATTTGCTCTCTATGGTTTTCTTTCTCTCTCCTGTGGTGGTTTCCATGAAATTAGAAATGATATTGAAATTGTGTCAATGGCAGGAGTTAAAGCTGTTATACAGGTCATGGGGGAAACCCAGAAGGCTGGTGGAGAAAACTGTAGATGGAGTGACATATAGATAGGATAAAAGACAAGAGTTGTCCAGAACTAGTTAGAAGACAACTTGGTGAATTACAGAGAGATGAAGAAGGACTTAAGCTGACAGGAAACTGGCAGTCTGGTACTTTAAACCATTGCTTGTACTTCTGTGCTTTCTGAGAAACTGCAAGTAGATGGCCTCTGGGGTGATTACCTCAAATGGTCTGATAATTATTAATCTGCAAAAGAATAAGCTGGTATGCTTTGGCTTTCTTCCTGGGAACTTCTATGTGCAATCAAAGGGCACGGGGTACACTTTGCTGATTTACAAAAAGAACTTTTGAAACTATTGTGGAGAACTCAATCACCTGTTGACTTTTCTCACCCCCTATTTCCTTGTATTATTACAATAAAAGACTGGGGTTGAGTCAGATCAGGAAAAGGCAGAGAAAACGCACATCTCCAGATCTGACAAGACTTGTCAGCTTGACCAACTCCTGTGTTCCAGTTTTTTCTTGTGCCTGCCAGACATTCCCGCCCTTTGAGACCCTCGAAACTGCTGAGTCTGGACCCCGGCATTGCTGGGTACTCTATGAAGGCAGAGATGATAAGATGAACCTGATATGATGTCCCTCTTAGCACATCCTGGCCTAGGTTCTTCCCTGCAGCAGCCAGTAGGTCTGCTCTGGGGTCTCGAGGTATTTAATTTATTATTCCAAGGCTTACCACAGAATAGGTGGTCAGACAAGGCCACAGAAGGAATTGAGTCCTCCTCCTTTTAGAATTAGTCAATATGCCTGTCTCCATGTCTCATAGCTGACATTCTGCTTGCCAGCCTGCCTGCTTTTACTTCAATATCTCACTCTGTATATGAGCCAGGTTTGAACTTGTAGGAAGCCTCCCGCCCCAGTTTGCCAATGACTGGAGTTACAGGCATTAGCCACCACTAGAGTGAAAATTTCTAATTATAGCATTGAAGCAAATTGTTCAATTCAAGGGACTTTGAAAAGCAACCAAATGCAAACTCATCAAATTCAAGGTGGCCAGGCCTTGCCATCCATGGTTCCTTCTGTGGAGTGATATGTATGGACACAGCCCCTGGATATGTTTTCTCGGAGTCATGGAAAGCAAAGGGGGAAGAAACAATCTGAGATCAAGAAGGAGTTTTCATATCTTTACCTGGGTACCACATAAGACACCGCATGTTTCTAGTCCTTTTTTGGTATTGTTCTTCCTTGCAGAATGGAGGAACTGATCCCATAAATCCTTTGGAAGGACCACAGGGCAGAGGCCTTAGGAGTTCTGAACTGCAATGGAAAAGAGAGAGAAGTCTGAGGTTACAGGGCCTGGTGTCCCTGAGCAGAACTCAGCCTGGCAGCCTAGAGGAAAAACATGAAGTCATCAGCATTCCCTCCAGCAGCACATTCCTCACTTTCAGGACCCATGATAGAACCACACAGCAGGCAGGGATTTTCTTCTCCAAACTCTGGCCACAGGTGAGTGGGAGCTGTGAGAGTGGACTTTACCAGCTTGAGTGGATGGAACAATATATTTCTAGGTATGACTATGAGTTGGTTGTAAAAAAAAATGTCCATGTGAGTTCACAGACTCAGTGGGCAAAGTCCCCTCTCAACTCAGGTAGGTAACATGAAGGCACATGGGAGATAAACAGGACAAACAGGCAGAGAAAATGTAAACTTCCGCTGTGTCTCTCTGGATATAAACAAATCTTCTTTATCTGTGGTACATATGTCCAGGTCTGCTGGCTTCTAGACTCTCAAGTCTGGACTTACATTTCCCTGGGTTTGAGACTAAGTCTCTAAAAAGTAGCTCCATTGGTCTGTGCCTTTCAGACATAGACTGACTCAAATTATTAATATTCCAGAGCTTCCATATTGAAGAAAGACTGTTGTGATCATGTTCAGCCATGTAGACCACTGTATTCAAGAGCTCTGAGACCAAGAGAAACCCTATCAAATTTTAATAGGTTGCATACAGGATAGAAATGTACAGAGACTTATCTCAAGGTCATAATACCACAGCTTGTCTCCAATAGGGCATGTTGTAAGGATTGGTAAGATCCTTGAGACCCCAGAATTGCCATCAATCCATATTAACATACCACCTGGAGAAACTGCAACCCAAGACTCGAACTGTGAGTGAAGATGGTACAGAAATCTGTCCTGGGCAGATTTCTTGACTTATCTTGAACCAGTAAGCCCTTTCCTAATTATTTCTCCAAGCCCAATAGGAACTGAACAGCATCCTCCTGCTCCTTCATTATATTATTTGGATGTGTAGATTGCTGAGTTCAGAAGGCTCAAGGCTGGCAAAGGCTGATTCTCTTACTTATATCTGGAAATGTGTAAATTGCTGACTGCACAGGGTCATGGCTGGGAAAGGCCAATTCTCTCACCTGTGCCTACTTGAGACAGAGCACTGCAATTTGGCTTGCAGCTCCTCCTCATTCAAGAAGAGATTTTGACTCTTGCAAGGCAAGACAAGAATCAACCAATGCTTTAGAAACATCAGAAAAGCCAGGCCTTGTGATGTACACTTGGAATTTCAGTATTTACTTGCTGAGATGGCAGGATCTCAAGTCTATTCAGGCTGTAAAAGTAGATGTTACAAATGAAACAAACAACATAAACCAAATGAGATGAGATACTTGAGAACTTTTTTTTTCAGAAATATTTGTGTATTTTCCCTTTAAAATCCTTTATGTATGAACTGTGAGTGTGTTTGCACATGTCCATGATCTGTATTAATTTTTCAGAATGTGCAGGCTGCTGTGTGAGCAAGGATGCACAGGTGCTTCAGCACATCTGCAGATGTGACCTGACTGCCTGGAGTGCTGATCTTCCCTGGCCCCTTTGCTCCAACAGAATCTCTTCTGTGCTTCTGTGTCTGCCCAGCTAGCTGTGCTGTGAGAAACCAGGTCTTCTCCTGTCTCCCTGTCCCACCTCACCTGAAGAGAACCTTGAATGTAGAGGTGGCCAACACACCCCATTGTCACGTGCTTTCTGGAGATTCCATCTCAGGTTCTGACACTGTCACTACCAGCGCTTCACCCAAAGAGTCATCATCTCCCTGGCCCTAATTGAGGATTTCCTGTGAGAGTCTACCAAATGCTGAAAACATAATCTCATGCAACCAAAATTCTGTTGCCCTCACATCTCTCCATTATGTCTTAGATTATCTGAGAGTCCGAATTTCATAAAGTAACAATGCACAGCACATTCCTTACGATGGGAGGTTATTCAGTATTTTCTTAAAGTGCTTCTTCAAATCTCTACAGAGCTCAGAAAAGATGAGGATCTGAAATCAAACAAGTTTTGAGGAAACTTGTCTGGGTAAACTAAGTTAAAGGTTATTTTGACAAGACAGATGGCATGAAGGAACGAGACAACACTCATCACACAAGGTTCTGTTACCACAGCAAAATGGATCCTTGGAAGCAAACATCTGAGGACGTGGACAAGGGAAAGGAACATTCTCTGTGTTGCCCAGTGCTCTAGACCTCAGACACCTGTGCACCAGCACTGCCTTACTTTACTGGAGAGCTGGAGTCTCAGTTTTGTGTGGCTGACCCAGAGGCAATGGGAAACACTTATACACAAGTCATTTCCAAGTCATGGACCTGTGGTGACTCACCTGGGCTTCTCATCATTTTAGTCTCCCCACAGTGAGTATCTGCTGAAGTGATGGGTGTTATCTCCTCAAAGGCTTCCTGTGGGCCACAGACCACTTGTTGTTGAACAGGTGTGCTTCCTACTGAAGGTTCTTCAGCCTTTGTAGATGTTGATGTTAGCCTGGGGCCAACCTCTCCACCATACACAAGTCTATGCAGAAGAGAGATGAATTTGGGCAAGTCTGGGGAGTTTTGTCCATGATCTCTTCTATCCTCCCAGAATGCCTTGTTTCTTGCCTCTTCTTCTTTTCTTTTCTTCTACAGAAAGAGAAAAAGATCTAGGCTAATTCTTCAAATCCCAGAAGAAAAAGCTTTACCAGCAAAGAGATGAACACTGTGTAGGTCTGTTTAGGTCTGACATCTCAGCATAAGGTCCATGTTTACCTTCATAACACTGGTGCTATGGAAAACAGCCCCTTAGTCAGTTCCTATATAGCCATCTTCAGTAACCACTAAGACTCAATATTATCAGCACCATACTGCACTTTGCATGTGTGTGTGTGTGTGTGTGTGTGTGTGTGTGTGTGTGCGTGCGCGCGCGTACGCGCGTGCATGCGCATGCACATTGGCTTGTCTGGATAAAGTGCACGTGTGTTCAAGTGAGTGTGGAGCCTATCCATTGCATCACAGACTAGTGAGCTCCAGTCTTACACTATGTTGCTGACTCAGATGCAATGGGGACCACTTATGTACAAGTCTTTGCCAAGTCATGGACCTGTGGTGACTCATCTGGGCTTCTCACCATCTTAGTCTCCCCACAATGGGTGTCTGCTGATGATGTGGTGGGGGTTATCTCCTCAAAGGCTTCCTGTGGGCCACACACCACTAGTGGTTTAATAGATGTGCTTCCTCCTGAATATTCTTTAGCCTTTTTCAATGCCAATGTCAGGTTGGGTCCCACCTCTCCACTCCTGTCTTTATCACTGCCACCCACTAGCCTGTTTAAAAGGAAGCACCATTTTCCAAATGCTGTGGAGTTTTGGAGGATATTTCTTATATCCTCCCTGAAGGGCTTGTTCTTTGCCCCTTCCTCTTCTGTCTTATTCTACAGAAAGAGAACAGGATTCAGGCTAATACTTAAAATCTCATAAGAAAAAGCCTTGTCAGCAAAGAGATGAACACAGCGTAGTTCTGTTCGCATCTGACATCTTAGCATTGCATTCATGCTCACCTTCATAACCCTGGTAGTATAGAAAACAAGGACCACCCCCTTACTCAGTTGCTGTATAGCTGTCTTCCATATGAACTATCTCTCAGTCTTCTTTACATGTGTATGAGTGTGTGTGTGTGTGTGTGTGTGTGTGTGTGTGTTTGTGTTTGTGTTGGCTTGTATGGGTGCAAGAGCATGTGTGCTTAAGTGAGTGTAGAGCCTGTTCATTGGATCATAGACTCACTGAAACAGCACAACACAGTCCCAGGACATAGGCTGACCAGGTGACACACAATCTTCCAGCCTCCATGCTCACACAATGACTTTATCTGCCAGGTAGCCTTCATGCTCCTTGGTATATATACTGCTTTAGGTGTTTGCTCTTCAGGTTCTCAGCTCTTTTGTAAACCATATTTACAGTCTGCAGTACAAAACCCCAGAATAGGGAATTATAATGATTCTAATGTCAGAAAAGAGGGAAAGAAAACAAGTGGGGAGAGGCAGCAGTATCTCATGCATGACTTGAACCCCACTCCCTGACATCCCTCTCCTCTGCACTGCTATGCTGAGGCTACATCAGTTCCCATCTTACCCAGGATTATGATCTGTGGCTTTTCTCTAAGTAGCTCCCTGCTTCTCTGAAGATATTAGGTAAGCCACATAGACAATGAAGACACACCCTGCAGATTTTAGAGCTTCTTTCAGGGACAAGAGAGTTTCGATATTCTGGGAGATTTCTGAGGTTCTTCACAAGGGGTCTAAAGGAGTAGAGCAGAGTGACTAAGATGTACAGAAAAGTTCCAAATGTCTAATTGAGGTCCTGAAATAATTTGATCTCTGCATGCAGGGTCTCAGGAATTCCTGTAGTGAGAGGAGACACACCCTGAAATCCCACAACCCTTTTCCTCCCAGTATTCAGACAGAGAAAGACCCTCACTTTTCTATCAGCTGGTACATTCAGCAAACATCAGCTATCCAGAAGTATAGCTAAGCTGCCATGGTGCATGATTGTCAACCCGGCACTTTTGAGGCAGCAGATAGAGTTTGTGGATCCACAGAAACTTGAGAAAATGGACCATCCTCCTGAACTTCAAAACAGGAAACAGACAGTGGTCTCTTTCTTCCATTCCCAATAACCATATGGATCTTTGCTCATACAGCACCTTAGTGTATTGTTTCACAACATCACCTCAGAGAGCATTAAATAATGACAGGAGAAACTGAGGATGCTCAGAGGTAGGGGAGCTATGCTGTGGAAACTTAGAGAGATGCTGCACCCAGGAAGTCTACTAACCTGCTTCAACCCTCACATCAGGCCAAGAATCAGGAAAGATTCACAATTGTATTAGAAACTTTTCTTGAGTGGAGGGTGTGATCAGAAACTGAGCGTGACAAACTGATGTCTGGGAGGACACATGAGTGCCCTAGTAAGAGTAATTTGTCTTTGGAAGGGAGAGGAAATGAGAGGGATATTTACTATGATCTCAGGAGACTGCCTTCACCTTGCAGAATACCAACAGTGGAAAACAAACAAACAAACAAAAACCCCATGTTCTAGGCATTATACAACTTGGGAAATGTAAACTGTGGTACCTGGGATCATCTCTAAACCTGAGCTTTCTCTTCCTCTATGGAACAGGAAGTTGATGTACCTAACCAGCACACACAGTCTTCTGAAGATCAATGGAGGCATGCCCAGAGAACTCCTCTCCAGTGCCTGAGCTCCTTTGAGTCACATGCATACATCTCCTTAGGTTCTGTTGAACCAAACTCAGGGCTAGGTATGACTGGTGGGACCTTTACTATCTTTCCCTTCCTCAAACACACAACGTTCTTGTCATTGAGACTATAGGAGCCATTCCCTGGGGACAGCTCTGCAATCTTGTATTTATTCTGCCTACCCAAGTATGGCGAACAGCCCAGGGACTGTATTGAGCAACTCCAATTGCAGATGGTCCATAGTCCTCTGGTAACTGTGTAGCTACAGGAAAGGCTAACCTCTTTTCTATACCAATCAACAGACTACAGGATGAAGGGAAGTTGTGTCTGTGTTCTGACACCAACAGCTATACACCTACAACTGGCTGCCTGGGCAGAGATAGTGCAGTTAAAACATCAAGGCAGACACATCCTGTTTACCCTGCCAACTCTTTTGTCTAAAAGCTGGGCCCTGTGGGCACATGCTCAAGAACTCTCCTACTCATGAAATCTCTTATTTGTGATACCACCACCATTGTTCCTCATGTTTTTGAATAGTAAGGAAAAGCACATGTGTGAGCTGCCAGAAGTCTGATTAAAAGATGACTTTGTCAAGTTCCATAAGGTCAACAAGGGTGAGAATCATGAAGAAAAGGACAGGATGAGTGAGGAATCAGTGATGGGAAAGGAGATGAAAAGTGCAGGTTGTCTCTTTAAAATTTTGTAGCTGGAGTTTTCTCTCCAGGCCCTGCCAAGCCCCGGCAGTTCAACAGCCCACTTATAAAATAAACACACAGATGCATATATTGCTTACAAACTGTATGACTGTGGCAGGCTTCTTGTTAACTGTTCTTATTTCTTAAATTAACCCATTTCTAGTAATCTGTGAGTTGTCACGTGGCTTGTGACTTACTGGTTCCTTACATCTTGCTTGTCGTGGCGGCTGCTGGCAGCTCTCTCTCCCTGCCTTCCTGTTCCCTCAATTCTCCTCTCCGTTAGTCCCACCCATACTCCCTGTCTGGCTACTGGCCAATCAGTGTTTTATTTATACAGAGCGATATCCACAGCACTTCCCCTTTTCTTCTTTTTTCAAAAAGGGAGGTTTTAACTTTAACATAGTAGAATTACAAATAATAAAACAATTATCAAGAAATAGAGTTATTCTAATATTAAAGAAGATATCGTATCTATCTTGTATTTGTGAGTTTAAGGTTTTATATCTAATTATTTTTATCATAACTAAGGAAAATGAACAAGGGAATCCATGGCTGATATGTAAAATTAAATTAAATTATAAAATAAAAAAATGATATATCATAAATGCTTCTGTGAGTCTTTGTTCTTGCAAGGCTGCTTCCATTTTTACCACATTGTTCTCCAGTTTGATTTAAGATTCCCAGGAAAGATTGTTAGTGATGTCAATATTCTGCCAAGGAGCTTCAAAACTGAAACTGCTCTTGGGTTGGGGGAATTACATCATTATGTCTGTAGATGGCATTACTGTTCTAAGACAGAAAAGAGAAAATGGGGAACATCAAACCCATGTCCTGCTATCCTGTTATGCTGTCATCCTGCCTTTCCAGAAGTCTAGAACATTGTGTGTATTTGTGTGTGTGTGTGTGTGTGAGAGAGAGAGAGAGAGAGAGAGAGAGAGAGAGAGAGAGAGATCTTTCCCTAAAGAAATCAGAGCAAACAAAACACTATATTGATGATTCAGCTCAACAAATTTAGTGAATAAACCCAGCTTAGCATCCACTTACTATGGTAGTTACATGGCAGAGTAGAGAATAGGAGATGTGAGGCCCCTGAAAACCCTGTGAAGGAGCTCTTAGGTAACATTTAACTTAAGGAACAGACCTGACACTTTGAGATTAGCATTAGAAGACTCTACACATCTATGAGTGGTTGTGCACACATCAGAGGGTTGTGAATAAGCATAAACCCAGCAGTTACCATATAGGCTTCTCTCGATATTACCAGCAGTTAAAAAGCACCCAATTAGACAGCACCCAAGCTTGGAGGAAACTCTACTTATGCCTTCCACAATGCAATCCCAGCTAGAAGCAAAAGGATTTGTGATAGGGTGCCCTCAGTCATTTAATTAGAATCTATGACACTTAAGTCTTCAAGAGCAATTTAGTGACATTGAACAAGGAAAATTCAGTACTGATATTTAAAGATTCCAGGAACTAAGGATGAGAAGCTGCAGAAGGAAATAAACCTTTGAGAACTGTGAACTCCATGGACCACAGCATTGCACAAGCCTTTCTTGAACCTTTTATAGGGAGTCAGGGTGTTTGAGAGCAGAAGTGCAATGCATTCTAGAGACAAACTCTCACAGCATTGACCTGATTTCTGTGATCACAATGCTAATGAAAGACAAAGTGAGACATGAACACTAGGGAGCAAAAAAGTGAGGTTCATTAGTTTAAACATAGAAAAAGGCAGCAGGCCTTTAAATTTGCCACATATGATTGCATACAAATGACCTCTCTTTTCAGCAACAATGAGGCTTACCTCCTTTGGGGCTCCAGCAATGAAAGGTCCTTTAATACCTGGACAGCTATGTTGATCTGAGAGCCAGGGCTTTACAACTTCACCTGTCACCAGATACAAGTAGTTAAGAAAGCAGCTACTTTGCTTCTCCAATAATCAATGTTAATTTATGAATTGCTAAAGCAATGACCAATATGGCCATGGAAATACAGGCTTTAATCCTGCAATTTGATGGTTGAGGTAGTAGTCACAACCTGAATTCAATTTTAATTGAAAAACAGACCCGCACAACTCGGCCCCAGGCCCTGGCCAATGGGCAGGTCTCCTTCTAGCTCCACCGGGAGGGATACCCTTTTCCAAGCCCCCTGGCAGCCCCTGCAATCTCCGCGCCCTGCCCACATGCCCATCTGCCCGAGACCCCAGCCACTTCCTGAGACTTAGAGACAGGCCCCCAGCTCCCATCCTGCCCCCTACTTCTCTTCTGGACCAGAGGTGAGTAACCAGCCCAACCTGGACCCCATCCCTGGGCACCAGCCACTCCGGGAAGACGCGCCCAACTCGGCCCCAGGCTCTGGCCACCGGGCAGGTCCCCTTCTAGCCCCACCGGGAGGGATCCCCTTTTCCAAGCCCCCCGGCAGCCCCTGCAATCTCGGCGCCCTGCCCCCACGCCCATCTGCCCCAGGCCCCAGCCACTTCCTGAGACTTAGAGACCAGCCCCCAGCTCCCATCCTGCCCCAGACTTCCCCTCTAGACCAGAGTTGGACAAGAGAACTCCCTTTTGGACAAGAGAGAGAGTCTTCCTGAATCTGTCAGCTCTTTCTGAAACAAGTACACTGATAAGACCAAGAAGGAACCACAAGGAGATGGGCAGATGTCAAGGCAGAAGTACATACAACAAAATGAAGAGCAATACAGCATCACCAGAACCTAGCCCGCCTCCAACATCTAGACCTGAACACCAAAAATTGGAAGAAGCAGAAGAAAGTAGCCTTATGAGTAACTTCATGAAGAAGGTAGAGGCTTGTGTAGAGGAAAAGACAAGAAAATTGGAAGAACACTGTAAACAACTAGAGGAAAGGGCAAACAAATTAGAAGAAAACAATAAAGCCCTCAAAGAAAACAATAAAGTCCTGGAAGAAAATCATGAAAAAGCAATGAAACAAACAAAGGAAACAGTCCAAGAACTGAAAAGGGAAATTGAAAAAATAAAGAAGACACAAACAGAGGGAATGCTGGAAATAGAAAACCTGAGTAAAAGATCGTGAACTTCAGATGCAAGTATAACCAACAGAATGCAAGAGATGGAAGAGAGGATTTCTGGCATTGAAGATACAGTAGAAGAAATAGTTTCATCAGTCGAAGGAAACACTAAAGCCAACAAAGTCATGAACCAAAATGTCCAAGAAATTTGGGACACCATGAAAAGACCAAAACTACGAATTATAGGGATAGAAGAAGGTGAAGAATACCAACTCAAAGGCACAGAAAATATATTCAACAAAATTATAGAAGAAAACTTTCCCAACTTAATGAAGGAAATGCCTATGAAGATATAAGAAGCCTATAGAACACCAAACAGAATAGACCCCCCCAAAAAGTCCCCTCGACACATAATAATTAAACAACTAAATGTACAGAATAAAGAAAGACTATTAAGAGCAGCCAAGGAAAAAGGCCAAGTGACCTATAAAGGTAAACCCATCAGAATAACATCCAATTTCTCAATGGAGACTTTGAAAGCCAGAAGGACCTGGGCAGATGTAATGCAGACACTAAGAGACGATGGATGTCAGCCCAGACTAATATACCCAGCAAAACTTTCAATCATCATAGACAGAAGGAACAAGACATTCGAAGACAAAGCCAGATTTAAACAATACCTATCCACAAACCCAGCCCTACAGAAAGCACTAGAAGCAAAATTCCAACCTAAGGAAGTCAGATACACACTGGAAAACACAGGCAATAGATAAAACCACAACAGTAAACCCCAAAGAAGGGAAGTACACATACACTACCACCAAAAATAACAGGGATGAACAATCACTGGTCATTAATATCCCTTAATATCAATGGACTTAATTGTGTCTATAAAAAGACATAGACTTAGAGAATGGATACAAAAGCAGGACCCATCTTTCTGCTGCATACAAGAAACACATCTCAAATTCAAAGACAGACACTACCTAAGAATAAAATGCTGGGAAAAGACTTTCCAATCAAATGGTCTTAAGAAACAAGCAGGGGTAGCCATCCTGATATCCAACAAAATAGACTTCAAACTAAAATCAATCAAAAGATATCAAGAAGGTAATTACATACTCATCACAGGAAAGATCCACCAAGATGAAGTTTGAATTCTGAACATTTATGCCCCAAACACATGGGCACCCACATATGTAAAAGAAACATTACTAAAGCTTAAACCACATATAAAACCCCACACATTAATAGTAGGAGATCTCAACACCCCACTTTCACCACTGGACAGATCTCCCAAATCGAAACTTAACAGAGAAATAAAGGACTGATGTCATGACCCAATTAGACCTAATAGATATCTACAGAACGTTCCATCCTAACAAGAAAGAATATACCTTCTTTTCAGCACCCCATGGAACTTTCTCTAAAATTGAACACATACTTGGCCACAAAGCAAATCTCAACAGATACAAAACAATTAGAATAACCTCCTGTGTTCTATCAGACTACCATTGTTTAAAGTTAGATTTCAACAACAACAAAAACTACAGAAAACCTACAATCTCATGGAAACTGAATAATGCTCAACTCAATCACCAATGGGTTAAGGAAGAAATAAAGAAAGAAATTAAAGACTTCCTAGAGATCAACGAAAATGAAGACACCACATACCCAAACTTATGGGACACTATGAAAGCAGTGCTAAGAGGGAAATTCATAGCACTAAATGCCCACATAAAGAAGTTGGAGAAATCCCACACTAGTGACTTAACAGCACACCTGAAAGCTCTAGAACAAGAAGAAGCAAAGTCTCCCAGGAAGAATAGACGCCAAAAATTATCAAAGTGAGAGGTGAAATTAATAAATTAGAAACTAAGAGAATAATATAAAAAATTGAAACAAAGAGTTGGTTCTTTGAGAAAATCAACAAGATAGACAAGCCTTTATCCAAACTAACCAAAAGACAGAGAAAGAGAATCCAAATCAACAAAATCAGAAATGAAAAGGGGGTCATAACAACAGACATTGAGGAAATCCAGAGAATTATCAGGTCATATTTCAAAAACCTCTACTCCACAAAACTGGAAAACCTAAAAGAAATGGACATTTTTCTGGATAGGTACCACATACCTAAGTTAAATCAAGACCAGATAAACTATTTAAAAAGTCCAATAACCCCTAAGGAAATAGAAGACTCCCAACCAAAAAAAGCCCAGGACCAGATGGTTTCAGCGCAGAATTCTACCAGATCTTCAAAGAAGAGTTAATACCAATACTGTTTAAATTGTTCCACATAATAGAAACAGAAGGAACATTACCAAACTCCTTCTATGAAGCTACAATTACCCTGATTCCTAAACCAAACAAGGATGCAACAAAGAAAGAGAACTACAGACCGATCTCCCTCATGAACATTGATGCAAAAATACTCAATAAAATACTGGCAAACAGACTCCAAGAACACATCAGAACAACTATCCACCATGATCAAGTAGGCTTCATCCCAGGGATGCAAGGGTGGTTCAACATACGAAAGCCCATCAATGTAATACACCATTTAAACAAACTCAAAGAAAAAAACCACATGATCATCTCACTAGATGCAGAAAAGGCATTTGACAAAATCCAACACCCCTTCATGATAAAAGTCTTGGAGTAATCAGGCATACAGGGAACATACCTAAACATAATAAAGGCAATATATAGCAAACCAACAGCCAACATCAAATTAAATGGAGAGAAACTCAAAGCAATTCCACTAAAATCAGGATCTAGGCAAGGCTGTCCACTCTCCCCATACTTATTCAATATAGTACTTGAAGTTCTAGCCAGAGCAATAAGACAACATAAGGAGATTAAGGGGATACAAATTGGAAAGGAAGAAGTCAAGCTTTCCCTATTTGCAGATGACATGATAGTATACTTGAGTGACCCCAAAGATTCCACCCAGGAATTGATAAAGCTTATAAACACCTTCAGCAACATAGCAGGATACAAGATCAACTCAAAAAAATCAGCAGCCCTCCTATATACAATGGACAAAGAAGCTGAGAAGGCAATTAGAGATACATCACCCTTTACAATAGCCAAAAATGACATAAAATACCTTGGGGTAACACTAACCAAGCAAGTGAAGGACCTATATGTCAAGAACTTTAAGTCCCTGAAAAAAGAAATTGAAGAACATGTCAGAAAATGGAAAGATCTCCCATGCTCATGGATAGGCAGGGTTAACATAGTAAACATGGCAATCTTACCAAAAGCAATTTACAGATTCAATGCAATCCCCATAAAAAATACCAACACTATTCTTCACAGACCTGGAAAGAATAATACTCAACTTCATATGGAAAAACAAAAAACCCAGGATAGCTAAAAGAAACCTGTACAATAAAACAACTTCTGGAGGCATCACAATCCCTGACTTCAAGCTCTACTATAGAGTTACAGTAATAAAAACAGCTTGGTATTGGCATAAAAACCGACATGTGGACCAATGGAATCGAATTGAAGACCCTGACGTTAACCCACACACCTATGGACATATAATTTTTGACAAAGAAGCCAAAAGTATACAATGGAAAAAAGAAAGCATCTTCAACAAATGGTGCTGGCATAACTGGATATCAGCATGTAGAAGGCTGCAAATAGACCGAAATCTGTCACCGTGCACAAAACTTAAATCCAAGTGGATCAAAGACCTCAACATAAATCCAGCTACTCTGAACCTGATAGAAGAGAAAGTAGGAAGTAGGCTTCAACGCATTGGCATAGGAGATCACTTCCTAAATATAACACCAGTAGCGCAGACACTGAGACAAACAATCAATCAATGGGACCTCTTGAAACTGAGAAGCTTTTGTAGAGCAAAGGATATGGTCAACAAGGCAAAGCGACAGCCTACAGAATGGGAAAAGATCTTCACCAACCCCATTTCTGACAGAGGACTGATATCCAGAATATATAAGGAATTCAAGAAATTAGACATCAAAACAACCAACAGTCCAATTGAGAAATGGGCTTTAGAACTAAACAGAGAATTCTCAACAGAGGAAACCCAAATGACTGAAAGACATTTAAGGAATTGCTCCACATCCCTAATCATCAGGGAATTGCAAATCAAAACAACTCTGAGATACCACCTTACACCTGTCAGAGTGGCTAAGATCAAAAACACTGAAGACACTTTATGCTGGAGAGGTTGTGGAACTAGGGGAACTCTCCTCCACTGCTGGTGGGAATGCAAGCTTGTACAACCACTTTGGAAATCAATATGGCGCTTTCTTAGAAAATTGTGAATCAATCTCCCCCAAGATCCAGCTATACCACTCCTGGGCATATACCCAAGAAATGCTCAATCATACCACAAGAGCACTTGCTCAGTTATGTTCATATCAGCATTGTTTGTAATAGCCAAAACCTGTAAACAACCTAGATGCCCTTCAACTGACAAATGGATAAATAAATTGTGGCACATATACACAATGGAATATTACTCAGCAGAGAAAAACAATGACATCATGAGGTTTGCAGGCAAATGGATGGATCTAGAGAAAATCATCCTGAGTGAGGTAACCCAGACTCAGAAAGACAAATATGGTATGTACTCACTCATAGGAAGATGCTAGATGTGGAACAAGGATGACTGGTCTGCTACTCACATCACCAGTGAGGCTACCTGGAAAACGGGACCCCAAAAAAGTCACGGAGAAATGGATGAGATCTACATGAACAGCCTGGTCATGAGTGGCAACAATGAAGAGCAACGGTCGAGGGAAATAGAGTGGGAGATCCTTGCTGGATCAAGAAAAGAGAGGGAGAACTAGGAATAGGCGACCATGGTAAATGAAGACCACATGAGAAGGGGAGGAAGCAGAGAGCTAGGGAGGCCCACGGAGATCCACAAAGATACCCCCACAAAAGACTGCTGGCAATGGTCGAGAGACGACAGGAACTGACCTACTCTGGTGATGGGATGACTAGACACCCTGATAGTTGTGCCATAAACACCATCCAAGGACTGAAAAATCTGGATGCAGACATCCATGGCTGGGCCCCTGGTGGAGCACTGGGAGTCTAATTAGTGAGAAAGAATAGGGTTTATATGAACGAGAATTGTTGAAGCCATGGTTGGATAAAGCACAGGGACAAATAACCAAATGAATGGAAGCACAGGATCTATGAACCAAAGGCTGAGGGGCCCCCAACTGGATCAGGCCCCCTGAATGGGTGTGACAGTCATTTGGCTTGATCTGTTTGGGAGGCAGCTGTGCGTTGGTGCCGGGTCCTGGGCTCGTTGCATGAGTTGGCTGTTTGAATCCTGGGACTTATGCAGGGACGCTTGGCTCGGTCTGGGAGGGGGGGACTGGACCTGCCTGGACTGAGTCTACCAGGTCGACCCTGGTCCTCGGGGGAGACCTTGATCTGGAGGAGGTGGGAATGGGGGGTGTGCTGGGGGGAGGGGGAGGGGGCGAGAGGGGGAGAACAGGGGAATCTGTGGCTATTATGTTGAACTGAATGGTGTTGTAAAATAAATAATAAAATAAAATAAATTAGAAACTAAAAAAAACACTGGGATTGAATCCATTATTTTCAAGAATTTACAGTGGAGATCAATTCAAGATGGCAATGGCTGTTGGCATCCCCAAGCCCATGGAGCAGCTCCAAGGAGCCTGAGAGGCTCAAGGAGGCTCAGAGTAGGGATGATGCAGCAGAGGATGAGTCAGAGAGCGCCAGGTAACGCAGAAACATTTAAAAAAAGGTAGGTCTTATGGGACCTTTTAAAAGTGTTCTCCTGAAATTGAAAAAAAGATGGCAGAGCAGAGTTCCATGCAGGGGCCAGAGAGATGTGGACCTAGAGCTGTTGAAGCTCACACTAATGGGGATGGAGAATGCTTCATTTTCTAGATTGGGCCACCTCAAAATTCTCCCAGGGACTGTGCTGTAGCTGGGGACCATGTTGGTGTCCATAGTCCATGCTGCCACCAGAAACCATGTTGAAGTCAATGAGCTCTGCTTCCCCTAGCTGTTCTGGGAAAGGAAGCTTCTTTTGCAGTGGTATCTACGACTGCAGACTCAAACTAACAAAAGTCACCTGTACACAGTTGGGCAATAAATTATTTTGTTACCTGAGTTAATATTTGAAAAGAGACCTTGGTGATTGGTGAAAATGTGATTTATTCTTTAATTAAGACCTCTAAACAGCATGTTCTGATTTGAAACCATATCAGAATTCATCAATATAAAGAAAAAATGTTACATAATATCTCAGGATTTTTTTGAAAGCCTGGGAATCTATCAAAGAGATTGTCATTTGTGAGGTAAATCTCCACCACTGAGCTATATCCTCCAACATTCTCCATACTCTTATTTTTTTGTTTTTATTTTTTACTTTAAAATTTTTCACATTTTATTAAGGTATATTCTTTTCTCATCTAATATACCCTGATTGTAGTTTCCCCTCCCTCTACTCCTCCACATTCCTCCCAATCCCCCCTACTCCTGATCCACTCCTTTTCTGTTCCTCATTAGAAAAGGACAGGTTTCTAAGAGGTAACAAACAATAATAAAATATAAGACACAACAAAAAAATAACATTGAAACTGGACAAGAAAAACCAACAGAAGTAAAATAGCCCAAGAGAAATTACAAGAACCTGAAACACACCTGTTCACACACTCAGGAATTCCATAAAAATATTAAACTGAAAGTTAGAATATGTTTGCAGAGGACCTGGTGCAGTCCAGAGTAGGTCCTGTGACTGCTGCTTCAGTCTCTGTGAATTCATATGATCTTTGCTCAGTTGACTTAGGTAGCTTTGTTTTCCTGGTGTCCTCTGTCCCCTCTGGATCTTATGCTTTCTTTATCCTCTTCTTTAGGGTTCTCTGAGCTCTGAGGGGAGAGATTTGGTGTAGAAAAACCATTTAGAGCCGTGTGTTTCACAGTCTCTCTGTGCATAACCGTCTGGCTGTGGGTATCTGTATTTGTTCCCATCTGCTGCAGGAGGAAGCTTCTCTGATGATGGCTGAATTATGCTTATTATCCATTCTTTATTGTCATATAAATATGTAACAATGCACAGCTGATATTTTCATAGTACTCATAGTTCCATTTCACTGGAAAACATCCTTTAATTTCTAAGCTGTCTTGGTTCATGGAAGACTATTTAGCTCATGGCTTATCATTTTTTTTATAATTGAAATGTTACCTTCTATTTTTCTTTCTAGAATAATTTTATATTATTTTTGTTCATCGGAAGGCTTCTCCAATCTTTTTCAGTGCTTTCATTCTGTGAAATCTTTCAAAGTAAATAAGTTCCCTCCTCTATCTTCATGTCAATCATCTGCTGATATCTCAGTGCTAATGAGATGCAATGAGTAGGACTGGGGTTTGTTCTCATCTCCCTCATTCTATCTCAGAATAATTTGGAATATGATATGTAATGACCACATGGCCTGACTTACCTATCTGGGCAGGGGGTCTCAACATGTGTCACATCATTTTTGTGGTGCTCCATATCTGGGGCATCTGGCCCTTGACTATCTTCAGTCTCTTAATATTTCTTGGAGTAGAGATCCTGTGTCCTTCTGATAGTTCTGTGATGTATGTACTTACCCTTCCCCCTGTCCTTTCCCCTGGAAAATTAAGCCTGATCTTGCCCCACCTTTCAACACTTTCAGATCTGGCCTGTTAAGATACCTGCTGCAGGATCCCAGTCATAAATCCTCTACATCTTTATCCTCTCATGTTATTTGAAAACAAACAAGCATAATGATCTTGGCTAAAAAGGTATTGTTTCTGTTTTGTCACTTTTCAAATCATTCCTCCTTCTGGGTGCTACCCAGTTCTCTATCATGCATAGTAAATATCCATCAGTGAGATATGTTCATGATAACATGGACTCAGTATGTCAGTTTCACATGCTCTAAAAACTGCAAATTTCATTCCCCCTACTGCAATCTGTTCTCTATATACCCTGTACCAGTGTATACTGTGGGCACTCTCGCTGTCTCAATGCACCAGTTGTTTACTACAGTGTAGCAACACAAAGCCAATGTTCCCTTTTTGTTCTAATAAAGAAGCTTTAGGATTCTGTTTTTATTTTGTTTTGTTGTCTTTCTAACAAAACACAGTTAAAACCCTGGCATTTGGATTAAATCACTGACCATCTTGGACCTTGAATCTGCACAGCAGCTTATACTGAATCAAACCAGCACTTTAGTGCATACGTTCCTCAAATGCATTGGCATAGAGATTCTCATTCTTGTCATTTCAGCAATTCTGACTAAGTGGATAGAAGCCCTGCTATTGAGAAACTGTAGAGTGGTTTGCCTTAAGGACACCTGACCATAGATACTAGCTGGATTCAAAAGGTAAGTGAGAATAGAATGATTTTACTGAACATGTGGGAAGAGCTGAGGGAACTGGAGTTATTATCAAAGAGCATGCTGGTTATAGAGATTTTACAGAAGGAGAAAAGTATCAAGATATAAGAGTTCCTATGGAAACAGAGTATTCTCGTCAGCAATGAAATATATTCTTCTCTTAAACTCATAGGACACAAAATAATCTCAGTTTGTGATATTCACACAGAAAATCATTATTTAATTGATAATGTATTAATAAGAAGCAAAGAGGTGGGCTACAGGTGATTCGGTGGCCAAGAGCATGGTTGGCTCTTGCACAGGACCTGAGTTTATATTCCAGAACCCACATCTGGAGGCTCTCAACCACCTCTAACCTCAGCTACTGAGAATCCAATGTCCTATTCTGACCACAGACACTGCATTCGTGTGTATGTGTTAACAGATATATAGATATATACATAATTAAAGAAAAAAGGAATCTCAAAGAAGCAAAGGCATTGCAGATCATGATCCATTGTTGTTGTAGTCATAAGAATACAAAAGTCATGGGTCTGATCTTGGCATTTTCATGCATCTGTCCCACTAACTCTCCCATAATTCATTCTTAGTGGGTTTATGTTAATTTTAAAAATTCAAGATAGCATAAAGAATATATTTTTGTGTGTTTTTCAAGAAGTGGTGTGAGCTCCTTCTCAGCACAGCACTCAATTCTTTAATGGATGGTGTCCTCACCAGACTCCTTTGTTGAATGAATTGAGACTGGCCCTGTAACATAGAGATAAAAGGATGGAAAGTTACCAGGAAGAAGAGTCCTACATGTTCAAAGTGCCCTCTGTACAGAGAATGCTCTCAGGCTATCAGGAAACCCTGGTTTCAGATTTAAGGAAATAAACATTAATCACACGTGAGCTGTTGTAGGTGGGGGTTTTGTTGACTTTCATTAGCTATACAGCATATGTCTAAAATATAAGGCAAATATACCACTAAAATATAAACATAAATGCTAAATGTACCTCTGGAGGAATAATTTTTTAGCTAAAGTTTTCAATTTCCATATACTAAAAATATTTCATCTTAAAGAAACAAAATATAGAAGTGAGAAGAAAGGAGAAAATTCATTATATGTGCAGAAAAAAGGCCTAATGGAAGGGGGGTAACAGATAATAATGCTTTTACTTACACTTAGACCCTTGCAACATTTTCTTTGAGACACTCATAAATGCATGAAATGATAACATCTTGTTTTCCTTACTGTTTTGATGTAATGTATTCTTTATGCCATTCTATTCCAAAATACTGTGTCACAGGTCAGAGATATGAGAGCTTTTTTTCAAGGTGGCTAAATAATAATATTGAAAAATTTATATTGCTCAAACTTTTTTTCCCAGAATGCAAAAGCAAGGTTTATCTGTTACAAGTCATGACAGGGAACTCATCTCAAGCCATCTCAAGTGAGGCAGGGAAGAGTTACTCTTTCTTGGGGAAATTAGTTTTTATAGGCAAAACCCATAAAATTTCTTAGAGGGGAGGGGGTTAGTACAGGTCCATCCTTGATTGGTCCAGTTTTTCCTGGGCCTGGACTTTATCTTATTCTAGCTTGTCTGTTTGCCTTGTCAGGAGTTTTACAACTCTTCTCTGGGGTCAGGTCATGTTATCTCTGGAGAGGGGTATCTCATGGTTAATTGGTTACCATCAGACATCCTGACTCTGTTCTTTTGAGTTCCTGGATTGAAAGCTTCTTGGTCTGCACTCAGATATTATCCTTCTCAGAATTCTGATAGTACTGATGGCTAGGCTAGCTCTAACTTTGTCAGTGTGGCAGCATCAGACAACCAGATCCTTCTGCAAGGATATAGCTAGCTTGTTAGCTCACTTTTAGGATAAAAAAAAAAACTTCTAAGCTTTGACGATCTCAAAAAAATGATTTAAGATAAAATATGTTTCAGATTACTCTCCTGTTCTATGGTCCAGAGCTTAACATTTAGGAGCCCTGATGAGCTGGTAGAGCAATGACTACTTATTGTACAGTTACAAGCTCAACATTTTGAATTTGTTTTAGATGTCATCTAAATATATATAAATATAAACCTAAAAGTGCTTCTCATCAGGCCAAAAATCTCTGTCCAATTTATACCTCGCTTTCTGGACAGAAGGAAAATGCACAAGCTTTTAACCCAAATCTGTAGTTCTTGTTGAGACTCAAAGGTATGAGTCCACTTCTACTGTTTTACAGGTACCCATTACCTGCTTTGTTTACAATATGGATTTCAGTACGGATTGGTAATACTAATGTATCTAAAACTTTTATGTCATTTTGTAAGTAGGCCTCAAAGGATCAAAAGAGTCATAAAACCTAGACCCACTTCACAGAGGTCAAAAGGACCCCAGATAAGTATTCCTAAAGATGATATTTTCCTCTCTCATGGTTTTGGGACTAGTGCTTTTCCCATTACTAAGGATATGGACCTAAGGGGTTCCAAATAAGTTCATAAATTTTAACTTCTGTTTCTAGTTTAAATTTGTCTCAACAGATCTCCACTTGGTTGGCAGTCACCTCCAAGCTTCAGTTGCTGACTACACTGCTCCAGACGACTGTGAGCTCCGGACTTGCTAAAAGCTGACGCAGACCAGCCCAGCTAAAATGATTCTTCCTTTGTCGCTATGGGGTCAGGCAGCTACTTGCTTCTGACAAATGCCCCTTGCCCAGTCTTTGACCAGCTTTTCAGCTTTCTGCCCTCCGCCCGACAACTGCTCCCCAGTGCCAGCTCGAAGCAGTTCCAGAAGAAAATACATCGTCCATGTTCCCTCTTCAGATAAGGCTAAAATGCTGGGTCAAAAAAGCTCCCTAACATAGAGGCAAGTCTAATAGGGCCCACTGTGATCCTCATTATCTTACTCAGGCCCTATATCCTTATCAGACTAGTACAATTTATAAAACAGAGGATAGGCAGCATATAACTCATGGTACAACGGGGTTATACACAGTCAGGACCACGGAATACGTCTCATGCTCAAACTTTTTAAGGAACTGGAAGATGTTGGGCTTATTTGGAATAAATGGTTGTTGGATGAAATATTCTCAGAAGCTATGGTTTCTTCTGTGACTATATGCTACTTATGTCCAGGTGCATGGTGGGAGACCTCCCTAAAATATTCAAGGATGGTACCATTCAATGTGAATTGCAAATGAGGATGCTCAGCTAATGTTGTCCCTTGAGTTGGGATTGGTGTTAATAGCTCCCAAATCATTTCTAGACCCCGTAGATAATTTGAAAATACCCCTTCTATCATTTGCCAGAGATCACTTATTTAAACATTTGCAGTCATGTCAGGTTCATGAAATATATTGCCACATTTAAGCTTCCCTTCAATTGGGCTTTATGTGGTTACATAAGGTTTATTTTCTGCCTAACAAATTTTATATATTTTATTCTGAACTTATTGATAAAATAAACAGTCTTAAAATGACTTTGGGAACTATAGTATACTTTTCTCATTAAGTTATCAGAACACAGAGATAGAAACTTAAAGAAGTTTACATTTAAATTCTAAATTTCAATTTTCTGCCATCGAAGATCAGAACAAAAGGCATGCATGTTGGCTCATACACATAATCTTAGCACTTAGGAATCTGAGGCATAAGGATTATCATGAGTCTGAGGCCAATATATGCCATAGAGTGAATTCTAAGCCAACATAACATAGAATGTGACTTTTCTAAAATGTAAATAAACAAATAAATAAAATAAATTACAAATAAAAGTAGAACATTAATGCTTTTTCTTTGAGTTTTTTTTATTGTTGCACATTTTGGGGGAAAATCAGTTTTGGAGATAAGGAACTATTTGTTCTAAGACTTCTACCTCAACAGTTTTTAGAATCTACATAGAGTTTTCACTCTTAAAGTCCTATATCCCTTCACATTTATTTATGTCCTATTCCTGGGGCAGGAGATCAGAGAGGAAGCTGGACCTCCACATGTCAGGCTCTCAATGCACGGAGGAGGAAGATACTAGCAATTCTTGGTTCAATTTTCCTATCCCTTACTCTCGACACACTTTTGAACTCCTCTGGTCTTAAGTCCCAGTACATGGCAGCCTTTGACTCTCTGGACTTTATTTTATATTAATTTAAATATTTTCTTTATCTTTCTTTTTATTGAAAATAGATTTTATTTTCTCAC
The DNA here is from genome assembly GCF_049852395.1 of Peromyscus maniculatus bairdii. Taxonomy (NCBI): domain Eukaryota; kingdom Metazoa; phylum Chordata; class Mammalia; order Rodentia; family Cricetidae; genus Peromyscus; species Peromyscus maniculatus. Next base: position 56,946,634 of record NC_134852.1, on the reverse strand, counting down.
ACAATATGTCCTAATCATAGTTTTCCCTCTCTCCATTCTTCCCATTTCTTCTCTACCTCCCCTCCTATCTGGATCCACCTCTTGTCTCTTATTAGAAAACCAACAGGCATCCAAGGGATAATAATAAAATAAACTATAATAAGATAAAACAAAACTAACACATTTAAATAGAAAAACATACAAAATAAACAGAAGGAAGAGAGTTCAAGTAAAGGCACAAGAACCAGATGCAGATGTAGATACCCACTTGTTCTCAAACTCAGGAATAACACAAAATACAAAACAGAAGTTGTATGCACCAAGGTCCTGTGGGGAAAAAGAGAGAAAAAAGATTTATAAATAAAATGAAGTTAAAATATGAAGAAAGATGAAGTTTATTTGTTTGTTTTTTTAAGAAGAAAAACACTGACATAACATTATGAGACAAGGAGCCTCTAATGATGAGGCTGAACTCTTATTCTGTTGGCTATATATTGACGGGCATGCAGCCTACCCTTAGAAGCAATGTATTTCCCCAGTGAGAATCTTTTGGATGCTGTAGGATATTGTTTTTGTACACTGGTTTAATAAAATGCTGATTGGCCAAGAGCCAGGCAGGAAGTATAGGTGGGGCAAGTAGACGAGGAAAATTCTGGGAAGAAGAAGGGCTGAGTCAGGAGTCACCAGCCAGACACAGAGGAAGCAAGATGACAAGGCAAAACTGAGAAAAGGTACAAAGCCATGTGGCAAAACAAAAATAAGAATTATGGGTTAATTTAAGTGTAAGAGCTTGCCAGTAACAAGTCTGAGCTAACGGCCATACAGTTTGTAATTAATATAGGCCTCTGTGTGTTTACTTGTGTCTAACTGGCTGTGGACTGGGCCGGACACAGGAAAACTTCCAATTACAATTGGTGCCCAACATGGGACAAGATTTTCCACCTAAAACCTGAGAGAACTTAAGAGATTTTAAAATGGAGCTAAAAACAGCTTCATAGTTGTGTCTCAGGCAAGCCATGAGGTACAGCATGGCAGATTCCCACCAAGTTACACAGAGATGTCTCTAAGTCATGTAGTGCACTGTGTGGTAGATTTAGCTTTTGCTAGCACAGACAAAAAGAAGAGGTTTCTGGGCTACATGTTGCTTTGATAGAGGCACAGACCCACTGCTTCCCAGAGTCAGTGGACAGCCTGGTCTCAGAGTTGGTTGTGAATTATCTCCACCATGTTGAAAAGCTGAGATGGGTGGAGTCAGCAGCCAAGGCTGCAGCTTCAGTACTAACCACTGCAGTTTAAAGCAATAGATTCACAATAAGGCAGATTCAGATGTAATAAGACTTTAAATGGTTTACAGTGTATGTAAAAATGTATGTAGTCTTGGAAGAGAGAAGAAAATGAATATAAACAGGTATATAAAGAAAGAAGTGGTTTCACAAAATAAAGTCTTTAAAGAAACAGTAAAAGTAATACAAAAAATAAGCCAGGCAAAGATGGAAATCACAAACAGAGTCTAGATTATATTGTCTTTGGGATTTTTAACTGCAGAGAAACATTTGATTGTAAAAGCTGCTGAGTTAAATCAATGTGTATATTTTAAAGGTATCTTGATTTCAAAATTTATGTCTAATGATGTATTGCTTTGGAAAAGAGGTTCTGCTTTTGTTTCCACAGAAGATGAGAACCTGTGGATTGCTTCCAGGCTAATATGGTTTGATCAAGGAAGACGCCCCTGAGAGGTCTCCAGATGATGATCCAACATCCTGAACAGCTTCAAGGCAACAGGTTCAGAGAATACAGTGTCACAGACTATTCTAGTTAGAACTTGACCATAAATCTTAATTTTCTTAGGATCCTCATAAAACTACTAGCACCTCCTATGAGCAGGAAGTAGCCTAGAAAACTATGCCCACATTCCAAAAAAATGGATATTAGATGTTTGTCATTGTTTAGGTTGTTGATTACAAATGGTTATTGGTCATAGTCAATTTCTTTCTAAAATAAGAAAGGGGGTATGGTATAGAAATATAGGATATAGATATGATAGGATGAAAGAGTAGATTGTTGACTCTACTTTTAAAGAGCAACAACTTGTTTAAAAATGTTTTACATTTCTATGGATTTCAGTTTATTGATACAAATTTAATTTTGTTATACTCTATGCATAAACTAAACTCTTGTTTAAAGTATTTTGTTTGTGCAACTCATTTGAAATTATAGTATATAGTTGAGAAATACAGATTAGTAATTAGTCATCTATGATAATCAAATTTATAGTCATGTTAGTTAAGTTTTCTAGGTATACATAGATATACTTCACTTAGGTAGGTAATCTTCAAACACTTCAAAAACCTACATAATATGTCATTTAAAATATTTTAAGAAGTTTGACTTTCTGGACATTGAGACATGTCTGCTTCTGGCCACACCAATCTACTTCAAAGAAGATAATGGGCATTGAAGAAAATCATTATGGAGTTTGCTTTCTTTGTCACAAAAATTAACTGGGCAAAAAAAATCCCTTTGCATTGACTGACTGAATATATGTTGTATAAACTGGACATGCAGGACCCATAGGAAGATGACCACTGAAATTTACAAGGTGAGATGGTCCTTCAGGTTCCTGCTTTGCAGAAGAAACTGCCAGACACAGAGAGAAACAGGACACAGAGAGAAGCAACTAAGAAACTCTAGGCCTATAGTCTGAAGAAAGATGCCCCAACATTGCAGAGGAACTTTGAATGACTGTACAGGCAGGCAGCTGTCTCTGTCATTTCCAGAATTTTTAGAAGTTGCTTACAATGGTACTTCCTATTTACTTAGGTAATATATCTTTCTGAGGTCTTTGATATAGTTGAAGACTAGATATAATTTTCCTTGGCTATGATAAAAGATAAATTGGATATGAAACTTTAGACTCACAAATATAGGATAGATGATAGAATATTTTCTTTAATTTTGCCAAATACAAATAGACTAGATATTGTAACTGTAATTCGTTTTATTTATTTATTTTTATTTTTTATTTTATTTTACAATACCATTCAGTTCTACATATCAGCCACGGGTTCCCCTGTTCTCCCCCCTCCCACACTTTCCCCTTATCCCCAGCCCACCCCCAATTCCCACCTCCTCCAGGGCAAATCCTCCCCCGAGGACTGCGATCAACCTGGTAGACTCAGTACAGGCAGGTCCAGTCGTAACTGTAATTCTTGCTTGATAACTTTTCTATTATATGTAATTTTACTATGTTAAAATTAAAACTTTTCTTTTTGATTACACAGAGAAGGGGAAATGCGGTGGAATATTGCTCTTGGGCACTGGTTTAATAAAATGCTGATTGGCCAAGAACCAGGCAGAAATTATAGGTGGGGCAAGCAAATGAAAATTCTGGGAGAAGGAAGGGCTGAGTCAGGAGTCACCAACCAGACACAGAGGAAGCAAGATGACATGGCAGAACTGAGAAAAGGTACCAAGCCACATGGCAAAACAAAAATAAGAATTATGGGTTAATTTAAGTGTAAGAGCTTGTCAGTGATAAGTCTGAGCTAATGGCCATAGAGTTCATAATTAATATAAGCCTCTGTGTATTTATTTGGATTTGAGTGGCTGCAGACCAGGTGGGACCCAGGGAAGCCCCCAACTACACTTGGAGAAAACCAAATTTTCACTTGCAAGTAGTTATCAATTGGAAATAGCTTCCAGTTTATGGATAGGATTATGTGTCCAAATTTCTTTTCAGGTCTAGGACCCAATTTGGTGTAGACTCATGCAGGCCCTGTGCATGCTGCTCAGTCCTTGTGAAATTCAGTTGTGCCTCAATATTCTTGATCTAGAGAACCTGTACTCTTGGTTTTCTCCATCTATTCTGGGTCCCACACTCTATCTGCCTCCTCTTTCACAACAACCCCTGAGGTCTGAGGGGAAGGATTTGATAGAGACATCTGTTCTAGGCTAAGCATTCTAAGTTCTCTCATTTTCTGCATAGGGTAGAGCTCTGCACCTAAACCTACTGTCCACTGGGGAAAAGTCTTCTTGTTGACTGAGCAGTTATCTATGAGTATGTCATAGATATGCCGTAGATATCTTTGAGTATGCCATACTCTGAGTATGTGAAATATCATTAGGAGGTTTTTCTTGCTATGTTTTGTTTCATTTGGAAAGGTGTTATTGGGTTTCATACTAGATCTCTGACCTTTCTAGTCTCAGGTTCTTGCTTATCTAACCAGTGTCCAGTATGTGTTCTATATCATGGTGTGGGCCTTAAGTCCAATAAGATATTGGTTGTTTACTCCCACAAGATTTGTAGCACCATTGCACTAAGTATATTTTGTAGGCAGGACACCATTGTAGATCAAGGGGTTCATGGCTACGTTACTGTTTACGTTTCTCCTTTGGTGTTACTGTTTATGTTTCTCCTTTGGTAGAGTACCTCCCTGTACAAAAGATGCTAGACTATAGGTGTGAAGGCTGTATGTAGGCACCAGTTTGACTTCTCTATGTTCATGCTCAATGAATTGTTGGTGTTCTTTTTAACAGTTGAGGTCTTGCTGTCAGTTTGTGCATGACAACCTATAGCCCTGGCCATAACCTCAGGTATTTGGAGATTCACAAGAACCCCTTTGGCCAGCAGCTCAACTAGATGTAACCCAATCCTGCTAATGAAAGCTTCATTTGGTGACAAGAGATGTCCAGTTGGAGCTCTGTTTCCCCAGTATTTGGTGATTTCATGTAGATCATCTTCACATATGTATATATTTTAGAAATCTTTTTCTCTGTCAGATTTCTATACTACCCATTCAGATGGCTCTTAGTTTTAGCTGTCTCTCTATGTATTTCCTCCCTTGTCCTCTTCCCTCCTCCTCTCCATGATCCTCCACTTCTAGTCCCCCCTTATCTATCCATAACTGTTCTATTTCCCTTTCCTAGAGAGATCTACCTGTGCTCAGTCCTTTACAACAGACCTTTGTGGTTAAATGGATTTTTGCTTGGTTATGATTATGATAGCCTTAACAGCTAATATTTACATATAAACTAGTATATACCATATTTGTCTTTCTAGGTGTGGTATACTTCACTAAAGATGAGGTTTTTTTAAATAAATATTTTTAGTTTATAATTTAATTTTATTTATCAGCCATGATTCCTCTGTCCTCCCTCCTTTCACTCCCCAACCTTCCCCCCTCCAATCCACCTCCCATCCCCACCTCCTCCAAAGCAAGGTCTCCCATGTTGAGTAAGCTCAGCCTGGTAGATTCAGTTGAGGCAGGTCCAGTCTCCTCCTCCCTGCACCAAGGCTAAGCAAAGTGTCTCAGCATAGGCCCTAGGTTCCAAAAAGCCGGCTGCTGCACTGACAACAGGTCCTGGTCCGACTGCCTGGGGGCTTCCTAAACAGTTCCAAATTCATCAGCTGTCTCACTTATCCAGAGGGCCTGGTCCAGTTTCATGGGGGCTCCTCACAGTTTATGTGTTTACACTAGTTTGGCTATTTGTCCCTGTGCTTTATCCAATCATAGTCTCGATATCTTTTACTCATATAATCCCTCCTCTCTCTAACCAATTGGACTCCTGGAGCTCCACCTGTAGTAGTCTTGGCTGTGGTAACTCTTCACAGCAGTAAAACAGTATTTATGATGTTCACCAAGGACATCATCTGTGCATAAAAATACATTTTTATCTGTTGAAATATGAAAATCATGTGTCAATAATAAATGACTTTATTAATGACCACTTGTGCGAAACACGTGACACTCTTCCTGAACTAGGGGTCTAGGACTAGAAATTGTCATGTCTGGGTTGTGTGCTTTCAGCTGCCCAGATTGCAGCCATGTACGGCTGCTCTAGTCTTCCTGCAGGTGTCCAACTGTCACTTTTTAAACATAGCTTCTGGGAATCCTATTGGCTTTCATCTGCTTTATGACATCATTCCTCCCTCAACCAATCAGCACCAGATGGAGTCTTGAGGTTGCCATGCGTGACCAACTGTAACTCAGTGCTGAGCATCTTTGATCCTGCACAGACGTGATTTTTTTACTGCGAAACCTAACAACCCGATCTCTCACATCTTTATCCAGATCCTACTCCTGTTTTTGTCCCCATCCCTTTACCCAGATCCTACTCCTGTTTTGTCCCCACCCCTTTACCCAGATCCTACTCCTGTTTTGTCCCCACCCCTTTACCCAGATCCTACTCCTGTTCTGTTCCTGACTTGAAGATGTCAGGTAGGAAAAGAAACTTTAATGTTTATTTAATTGGGCAGTTCACTAAATTGGGAAGCATCAAAACAATGTGGAATAAAGGGGAAAGTGCTAAACAACAGGTTGGTGCCCTATGGTGGTCTTGGCTCTGACATTTCCTAGGGTTGAGATTTGGACATAGTATTTCCTCATCTTCTCATTGAATGTTCCCTCACCTTCCTTGGTGAGATAACAGGCTGGCAGGGCTCAGGGATCTCTGAGATGTTGAGTCTTTAGGAGCAATACACAGAGAAGAAAGTCAGAGTTTCTGGGACTGTTTCAGCTGAAGCAGAGAGAGATCTGGGTATGTAATGAGGAGAACCGAGGGCCAAGATACTTCCCTTTACACAGTTTTCCACAATGATACTTCACAGTTGGTGCTGGTCAACATTAGTGGTGAAATATGAGGGGACTCGAGAATGTATCTGGCAGTGTTCCATTAGCAGCTGAGAATAGCTGACCTTTTCTGGCTAGGCAGATGTCCCTCCCTCTTCTGTGGCTGCACATGTGTCTTCCCTGAAGCAGTCGGGGAGAGGAAAGTCTGCTTTCCCTGCTAAAGCAGGACTGTTTGTTACAGTGAATGACAGTGTTCTCTATCTCTGTGCTCTCCCTGGCACCTGCACACTGGGACAATGTCAGGCACCTTCCTGATAATAAAGGTCCTCACCCATGTTTGGTACAGTTTACAGATAGCTGTACAACCCTGGCCCACACTCCACACAAACTCCTAAAGTGTTTAGTCAGATCATGGTGCCATACCCCTGTAATCTCAGCCCTTGGAAGACAGAGGCAGGAGAATCAAGGAGACCATGCCAGTCTCTAGCTGCACAGTGACTTGGGTGTTAAAGACCATTCCTGAAGAAATAAAGTAAAACCAATGGAGTTTTAAAAATTAGCATTCCCAATGTTTGGAGTCTTCGGTCTAGTTAAAAGAGAACTAGAGAGGAGGAAGAATCACAGGGCAGGGAGGCTGAAGCTATTGGAAGAGCACTTTGGGGCTTTTTACAAAAAGAACAGGCCACCTGGACCTGGAGACAGTCAAGAAAATAGAAAAATGCAGTGGTGGGGGAGAAAATAGAATGGAGGAAGGAGCGAGCATGGAACTTGGAGGTGTTAACCATGGTAACATAGGATTTATGGGACTGAATGCTGAAGGGAGCCAAAAGACTTCATTGAATCATAAATTTCTCTGGTGATTGAGTAATTTGCTTAGCACAGGGCAAACAGTGATGGATTTAGTGAACATGTAGGTTAGTAGACCAGGAAGTCAACTGAGGCTGGGAAAATGTGTGACTAGGAGGGCCAGCGTATCAGGAAAGATACCTTTTGTGTTTGTTTTTTCTTGGCTGATTTCTTGAATACTGGTGATGCTCAACAATTATGAAAATGAACTGAGTGGTAGTGCACGCCTTTAATCCCAGCACTTGGGAGGTAGAGGCAGGTGGATCTCTGTGAGTTTGAGTCCAGCCTGCTCTGCAGAGCAAGATTCAGGACAGGCTCCAAAACTACACAGAGAAACCCTGTCTTTAAAGAAAAAATATGAAAATGAGCATGCTATAGATACATAGTAACAATTCTGAGCTGAGTGTCTGGGCTCATGAGTGAAATCTCAGCACCTAGGTGGCTGAAGCTGGAGGATTGATGCCGGTTGTTGGCAAATTTAGGATAAATGGTGACTCTCAAGCCAGCTTCAGTCACAAAGAAAATTATTCCTGGAAAAAAAAGAAAATAGAATTCTTTCTGCACACACTGCTAGCTCGGTTAGAAAGGATTGAGAGACAGTACTGGGTCCTTTATTTCTCTGACCTCTGGAGAACACATGAATTGTCGAATGTGTGGCGGAGTCTATGCACCTTCAGGATCAGCTTTCAAATTAAAGCTGCTTCTTCATCTTCACAGTCATTGTCTTCACTACAGGACAGACTTGCAGATCGTAAGGAATCATAGAACTACAAAGAAAAGATAGGAGCCAACTTTCTGCTCCTCTAATTTATTTGCTCTTTTTTCCAAGAAGTCTTTGACTAGGGTACCAGTGTAGCTTTATGACATCACTCTACCTCTTAGCCATTCAGTATCTGAATGGTCTTACTGTCCTTATGATGCTGACAAACAATTTTCCCCAGTGTCCATTATCTCTGATCCTGGGCATGTGGGTTTTCTGTTTCTGAATCCAGACAGTGTTTTTGTTATCTGATTCTTATAACTGTGTTCCTATTATTTTCCCAACAATGTCTGGTAAGGAAAGAAATCGAAACGTTTCTTTCATTCAATTTTCCCATACATTTTGAGAAGTCCAGACAGTGTGGAATCATGGGTAGAATATTGAACTAGAAGCTGGTGTCCTGACTAGAATCTTACCCCTGATATATGTGGGGTTATGATTTTGGACAGAGCATTTTCTCTCTCACTAAATGGATCTTTACATTCCACAGGGAATCTGACAGACTGGGCTCTGAACTCACTGAGGTGCTAAGTGTTTATGAGCTCAGTATAGATAAAGTACTCAGATAGTTCCTGAGAGCATTTCCACAGAAGCAGGGAAAGAGCCATGTGTATAGACGGACACACTCAGAGCCAAGATGTTCCGTTACAGCAGCAGCAATCCTCCATCAGTTTTCCAAATTAGCATTTCCATGTTAGTGCTGTTGAGCAGTAGTGTTGGGATGTGAGGGGAACTGGTGGCTACTCATCCATGAGCAGGGTTGCCTTGGTGAAGCTGGTTGGATAGGCATCTGTGTCCTACCTAGAGATCAGTGAGCAACCCTTCTAGACCTGAGGAACACAGTTAGGACAGGACCTCCAGGGTAGAGAATTGGGACTGTGATTTAAGTCTAGGGCACTTTAGCAACTGTGTCTCCTGCTGTGGTCCCCAAAGAAAATCTCTAAAAGTAGTTTCAGGGACAGGACATGGGAGTTGAGATAGCTGAGTAACTACTAGTTCATGGCTAGCACCCTCTGTTGCATAATGAGTTCCTGGAAAGCATTCCCTAAAAATAAATCCCTGTAGAGTTTTAAGGAAATATTTTCTATTCATTGTACATGTTTTCTAACATAATATTTTTATTGATTATTTGGCAATTTTATATAATGCACCTGATCAAAATAGCTTTCAATTCCTCCCAGGGGCATTCTCCCACCCTGTGCCTGTCCAAAAGAAGGAAAAAAGTACATAAGTTCTAAATTTTGTTTTTCATATATCATTGGATCATGGTGAAAGTCTCATTGGCCGGCCATTTTAAAATAACTGAGTCCTTCCTCACACTCAATAGCCACATCTCCTGCTGGAAGACATCAACTGAAAAGAGCTATATTTCAGCATCTTTATTACAATTTAAGGACTCCTTCAGTGTCTTACTGTCTAGACTGCTTCCTTTTTTATTTGAAGGTGGGAAAAGGCTTCTGTGATGTGTTTCTCATTCTTTTTTTTTTTTTTTTTGGTTTTTCGAGACAGGGTTTCTCTGTGTAGCTTTGCACCTTTCCTGGAGCTCACTTGGTAGCCCAGGCTGGCCTTGAACTCACAGAGATCCGCCTGGCTCTGCATCCCGAGTGCTGGGATTAAAGGTGTGCGCCACCTACGCCCGGCCGTGTTTCTCATTCTTAATTATGAGTGTACAGTCATTGTTACCACTGTAAAAAGAAGCTTCCTTGCCTGGAATTGCCAGTGGCAGCAAGGCTCATTGACTTCCACATGGTTTCTCGTGGCAGCATGGACTATGGACACTAACATGGCCCCCAACTAGAGCACAGTCCCTGGAGGCCTTTTGAGGAAACCCAATCCAGAAAACGAACCATTTTCCATCTCCATTAGTGTGAACTTCAGCAGCTATAGGTTCACTTCTCTCTGGCCCATGTATAGAATCTGCTCTGCTCTTCCTCTTCTTCTTCTTGTTCTTGTTCTTGTTCTTCTTGTTCTTGTTCTTTCTCTTCTTCTTCTTCTTCTTCTTCTTCTTCTTCTTCTTCTTCTTCTTCTTCTTCTTCTTCTTCTTCTTCTTCTTCTCCTTCTTCTTTTTTCCTTCAATTTCATGAGAACACTTCTTAAAAGCATCTCCCCATAAGACCTGCAATATTTTAGTTGTTTCTGAGATTCTCTGCTCTCTCAGATTCTTCCTCTGCTGCCCTATCTCCAATCTGACCCTCCTTGTGTCTCTCAGACTCCTTAGAACTGCTCCATGGGCCTGTGGATGCCAGAAGCCCCTGCCATCTTGAATTGATCTCCTTTGGAAACTCTTAAAAAATTTATTTAATCCTAGTTTTTAAGTTAAAATAGAATTCAGGTTGTGACTACTATCTCAGCCAGGAAATTGCAGGATTAAAGCCTGTATCTCCATGGCCATCGTGGTCAGTGAGTTGGTAATATGTAAATTAACATAAACTAACATTGATTATTGGAGAAGCAAAGTAGCTCCTTTCCTAACTACTTGTATCTGGTAACAGGTGATATTCTCAAACCCTGGCTCACAGACCATCAGAGCTGTCCAGGTATTAAAGGACCTTTCATTGCTGGAGCTCTGAAGGAGGTAAGTCTCATTGCTGCTGAAAAGAGAGGTCATTTGTATGCAATCATATGGAGGAAATGTAAAAGCCTGGTGCCCTTTTCTGTGTTTAAACTAGTGAACCTCACTTTTTTTTCTCCCTGGTGGACATGTCTTACATCAGAAGTGTGATCACAGAAAGCAAGTCAATACTGTGAGCAGTTTGTCTCTAGAATTCATTATACTTCTGCTCTCAAAGACACAGACTCCCTAGAAAAGGTTCAAGAAGGGCTTGTGCAATGCTGTGGTCCCCGGAGCTCACAGTTCCCAAAGGGTTTTTTTCTTCTTCCGTGATTCTGAGCCTTAGTCCCTGAAATCCTTAAATAGCAGGAACTGAGTTTTCCTTGGCCATTGTCTCACAAAGGCTCTTGAAGACTTGAGTATCATAGATACTAATTAAATCACTTTGGGCACCCCATCACAAATCCTTTTGCTTCTAGCTGAGATTACATTGTGGAAGGTATGAGTAGAGTTTCCTCCAAGCTTGGGTGCTCTCTATTGCCTTGGTAACATCAGAAGAAGCCCGCGTGGTAACTGCTGGGTTTATGCTTAAGCACAATCCTCTGATGTGTACACAACCACTCACAGCTACATATGTCTTCTAGTGCAAATCTCAACAAAGAGGTGGTAGGTAAGGTCTGTTCCTTAAGTTAAATGCTACCCAAGAGCTCCTTCACATTGTTTTCAAAGGACACAGACATCCCTATTTCCAACTCTTTACTACTGTAGTAAGAGGATCCTAGGCTGGGTTTGTTCATACATTTATTGAGCTGAATCACCAATGTGGTGTTTTATTTTACATTAGAGAGATGTGCGCGCGCACATGTCTATGTGTTCTAGACTGCTGGAATGGCAGGATGGCAGGAGATGCATTTTGATGTTCCCCATCTTCTCTTTTTCTTAGGTCAGGAGCACCATCCGCAGACATAAAGATGTCACTCTCCTGACCCAAGAGCAGTTCCAACTTTTAAGCTCTCTTGAGCAGAATATTTACATCAATAATAAAATTCCCTGGAAATCTTACCTTGAGCTGAAGACCTATCAGCTAAAAGCAGAAGACCTGCTAAATGAAGGCCTCACAGAGGAAGCGCTTGTGATGTATCACAAATTTTCAACGTGAGAACCTGCATTTTCCACCTCCTTTCCCATGACTGATCCCTCACTCATCCTGTCATCCTCTTCATGCTTCCTACCCTTGCTGACTTTATGGAACTTGTCAAAGTCATCTTTTAATCAGATTTCTGGCAGATCTCACACATGCTTTTCCTTACTGTTCAAAGACATGAGGACCAAAGTTGGTGGTATCACATATAAGGGATTTCATGAGTAGCAGAGTTCTTAAGCTTGTGCCCACATGGCCCAGCTTTTAGACAAAAGAGTTGACAGGTGAATAGGATGTGTCTGCATTGGTGAGTGTTTTGACTGCTTTATCTCTACCCAGGCAGCCAGTCATACGCTTATTGCTGTGTGTGGCAGAGCCAGATTCCTCTTCTCTACATCCTGTAGCCTATTGATTGGTATAGGAAAGAGGTTAGCCTTTCCTGTAGCTACACAGCCACCAGAGGACTGGGCTGTGGACCACCTAGTGTTGGAGTGGCTCAGCAGAGTCCCTGAGCTGTTCACCATACTTGGGTTGGCAGAATAAGATTGCAGAGCTGTCCCCAGGGAATGACTCCTATAGTCTCAACGACAAGAACATTGTGTGTTTGAGGAAAGGTAAGGGTAAATGTCTCACAAGTCATAACTAGCCCTGAGATCACCAGAGTAGGTCAGCTCAGGCACTCTCTTGACCATTTCCAGTAGTCTATAGTGGAGGAATCTTTGTGGATTTCTGGGATCTCTCTAGCATTCTGCTTCTTCCTATTCCCACAGGGTCTATTTATCATGGTATCTCTTTACTTGTTCTCACACTGTGTTCTTGGTCCAGCTGGGACCTCCTGCTCCCCTAACCTCTCTTTCCCTTGACCCTTGCCCTCCATTACCCGCCCCCCCTACACACTCCAGTTTGTTCATGTAGATCTCATCCATTTCTCTGTTGTTGGGTGATTCCTGTGTCTTTCTTAAGGTCCTCTTTAGTAGGTAGCCTCCCTGGAGTTGTGAGTTGCAGTCTGGTTATCCTTTGCTTTATATCTAGTATCCACTTATGAGTGAATACATACCATGTTTGTCTTTCTGAGTCTGAGTTACCTCACTCAGGATGATGTTTTCTAGTTCTATCCATTTGCCTGCAAGCCTCATGATGTCATTGTTTTTCTCTGTTGAGTAATACTCCATTATGTATATGTACCACATTTTATTTATCCACACTTCAGTTGAAAGGCATCTAGGTTTTTTCCAGGTTCTGGCTATTACAAATAATTCTGCTATGAACATAGTTGAGTATGTGTCCTTGTGGTATGATTGAGGATTCCTTGGGTATATGCCCAAGAGTGGTATGGCTGGGTCTTGAGGGAGGTTGATTCCCAATTTTCTAAGAAAGCGCCATATTGATTTCCAAAGTGGTTGTACCAGCATTCCCACCAGCAGTGTAGGAGTGTTCCCCTTGCTCTACATCCTCTCCAACATAAGCTGTCTTCAGTGTTTTTGATCATAGCCATTCTGACAGGTGTAAGGTGGTATCTCAGAGTCATTTTGATTTGCATTTCCCTGATGATTAAGAATTTTGAACAATTCCTTAAATGTCTTTCAGCCATTTGAGCTTCTTCTTTTGAGAATTCTCTGTTTAGCACTATAGCCCATTTTTTAATTGGACTCTTGGTTATTTTGATGCCTAATTTCTTGAGTTCTTTATTTGTTCTTGATATCAGCCCTCTGTCAGATGTGAGGTTGGTGAAGATCTTTTCCCATTCTGTAGGCTGTTATTTTGTCTTGTTGACCATGTCCTTTGCCCTACAAAAGCTTCTCAGTTTCAAGAGGTCCCATTGATTGTTTCTCAGTGTCTGTGCTACTGGTGTTGTATTTAGGATGTGACCTCCAGTGCCAATATGTTCAAGACTACTTCCTACTTTCTTCTTTTAGGTTCAGAGTAACTGGATATATGTTGAGGTCTTTGATCCACTTTGACTTAAGTTTTGTGCACGGTTGACAGATATGGATCTATTTGCAGTCTTCTACATGTTGACATTCAGTTATGCCAACACCATTTGTTGAAGATGCTTTCTTTTTTTCCCCATTGTACAGTTTTTGCTTCTTTGTTGAAAATCAAATGTTCATAAGTGTGTGGATTAATGTCAGGGTCTTCAGTTTAGTTCCATGGTCCACATGTCTGTTTTTATGCCAATATCAAGCTGTTTTTATTATTGTAGCTCTATAGTAGATCTTGAAGTCAGGGATTGTGATGCCTCCAGAGGTTGTTTTATACTTCTTGATAGCTGATGTTTGTTGAATGTACCAGTAGATAGAAGAGTGAGGATCTTTCTCTCTCCTGGCACTGGAGGATAAGGGGATGTGGGATTTCAGGGTGTGCTTTTACTCAGTCCAGGAACTTCTCAAACCCTGAATTTCATCAGGGCCTCATTTGATACTTGGAACTTTTTGTACATTTTAGTCACTCTGCTCTATTCCTTTAGACTCTTTGTGGAGAAACTCACAAAAGACCCACAATATCAGAAGTGTCTTTCAGCTCGAATAAGATCCAAAATCAACAAGGTGAGTCTTCATTGTCTATGTGACTGATCTAAAATCTCCATAACAGCAGTGAACTACTTAGAGAAAAGCAACAGATCATGACCCTGGGTAGGAGGGGAGCTGATTCTGCCTCAGCATAGCAGTACAGAGGAGAGGGATGGCAGGAAATGGGGTTCAAGTCATGCATGAGATACTGCTGCCTCTCCCCACTTGTTTTCTTATTCTCTTTTCTGACATTAGCACTGTTCAAATTTTCCATTTCTGTTTTGTATTGCAGACTATAAATAACGTTGTTGATAAAGCTGAGAACCTAAAATTCACATTCCGAAGACGACATCCTAAGGAGGGTGAAGGCTACCTGGCAGATAAGGTCAGTGTGTGAGCATGGAGGAAGGAGGATTGTGTGTCATTTGGTCAGCCTGTGTTCTGGGATTGTGTTGTGTTGTTTCACTGAGTCTATGATCTAATGGATAGGCCCCATACTCACTTGAACACACATGCACTTTATCCAGACAAGCCAACACACATACATACATACATACATACACACACACACACACACACACACACACACACACACACACACACACAAAGTGCAGTAGGGCACTGAGAATATTGAGACTTCATTGTTACTGAAGATGGCTTTACAGGAACTGACTAAGGTGGTGGTAGCTGTTCTCCATAGACCTGATGCTCCATGGGCCCTATGCTGAGATGTCAGACCTAAACAGACCTACCTACACTTTTTTCATCTCTTTGCTGGTAAGGCTTTTTCTTCTGGCATTTGAAGATGTAACTTAAATCTGTTTTTCTTTCTGTAGAAGAAAAGAAGAGCAGAAGATGCAAAAATCAAGGCATTTGGGGAGGATAAAAAAAATCATGGGAAAAACTTCCCAAACTTCCCCAAATTCAGTGCTCTTCTGCACAGATTTGTGCATCGTAGAAAGGTGGGGCCCAGCCTGACATCAACAACAAAGGCTGAAGAACCTTCAAGAGGAAGCACACCTGGGAAACAAGTGGTGTGTGGCCCACAGGGAGTGTTTGAGGAGATAACACCCATCACTTCATCAGACACTCCCTGTGGGGAGAATAAAATGATGAGAAGCCCAGGTGAGTCACCACAGGTCCATGACTTGGAAATGACTTGTATATAAGTGTTTCCCTGCATCTGGGTCAGCCACACAAAACAGACTCCAGCTTTCCAGTAAAGTAAGGCAGTGCTGGTGCACAGGTGTCTGAGGTCTAGAGCACTGAGCGACAGAAAATGTTCCTTCCCCTTGTCCACGTCCTCGGCCGTTTGCTTCCATGGGATCCACTTTGCTGTGGTAACAGAACCTCCTATGATGAGTGTTGTCTCATTCCTTCCTGCCATCTGTCTTGTCAAAATACCTTTAACTTAGTTTACCCAGACAAGTTTCCTCAAAACTTGTTTGAATTCAGATCCTCATCTTTTCTGAGCTCTGTAGAGATTTGAAGAAGCACATTAAGAAAATACTGAATCATCTTCCATCATAAGGAATGTGTTGTGCATTGTTACTTTATGAAAGTTGGACTCTTAGATAATCTTAGGACATAATGGAGAGATGTGAGGGCAACAGAATTTTGGGTGCATGAGATTATGTTTTCAGTATTTGGTAGACTCTCACAGGAAATCCTCAATTAGGGCCAGGGAGATGATGACTCTGTGGGTGAAGCGCTGGCAGTGACAAGGTCAGAACCTGAGATGGAATCTCCAGAAAGCACGTGACAATGGGGTGTGTTGGCCACCTCTACATTCAAGGTTCTCTTCAGGTGAGGTGGGACAGGGAGACAGGAGAAGACCTGGTTTCTCACAGCACAGCTAGCTGGGCAGACACAGAAGCACAGAAGAGATTCTGTTGGACCAAAGGGGCCAGGGAAGATCAGCACTCCAGGCAGTCAGGTCACATCTGCAGATGTGCTGAAGCACCTGTGCATCCTTGCTCACACAGCAGCCTGCACATTCTGACAAACAAACACATATCATGGACTTGTGCAAACACACTCACAATTCATACATAAAGGTTTTTAAATGGGAAATTCACAAATATAGCAGAAAAATGTTCTCAAATATTCAGCTAATTTGTTTCATTTTTTATTTTTTAATTTTAATTTTTATAATTTGGCTTAAAACCTGAATAGGCCTGACTTGAGATCCTGCCACTTCAGCAAGCAAATGCTGAAATTCCAAGTGTGCATCACCAAGGCTGGCTTTTCAGATGTTTCTAAAGTATTGGTTGATTCTTGTCTTGCCTTGGAAGAGTCAAAATCTCTTCTTGAATGAGGAAGGAGCTGCAAGCCAAATTGCAATGCTCTGTCTCAGTTAAGCACAGGCGAGTCAGCCTTTCCCAGCTGTGAGCCTGTGCAGTCAGGAATTCATACATTTCCAGATGCAAGTGAGAGTCTACCTTTGCAAGCCCTGAGCCTGTGCACTCAGCAATCCACACATTTCTAGATGCAAATAAGAGAGTCTACCTTTGCAAGCCCTGAGCCTGTGCACTCAGCAATCCACACATTTCCAGATGCAAATAAGAAGCCTTTCCCAGCTGTGAGCTTGTGTACTCAACAATCTACACATCTGTATAATATAATAAAGAAGCAGGGGTAAGCTGCTCAGTTCCTATTGGACTTTAAAAACAACCAGGAGAGGGATGACTGGTTCCAGCTAAGTGGAGCCATCTGTCCTTGGGACTTTGATGGGCTAAGTGTACCATCTTCACTCACATTTGGATTTGAGGCTGCAACTTCTCTAAGTGGTATGTGCCACGGGTGATCCTGTAGTTCCAGGGTCTCAAGGGTTTCCTCCATCCCTACGACATGCCCTATTAGTGACAGTCTGTGATGGTATGACCTTGAGAAAATCTCTCTGTATGCTTTCATGCAACTGCAACCTCTTGAAATCTGGTGGGGTTTATTGTGGCCTCACAGCTCTTGGGGGAAATGGTCTACATGACTGAGCATGCTCACAACAGGCTTTCTTCAAGTGGAAATTCTGTAAAATACTTGTAGTTTGTCTCAGCCTAAGTCTGAAAGGTACAGACCATGGAAGCCACTTTCATGAGACTCAGTCTCAAGACACATGAGGACCCAGGGAATCGTTAAGTCCAGACCTGAGAGTCCAGTGGCCAGCAGACCTGGAGATCTGAACCACAGATAAAGAAGACATGTCTGTCCCAGGAGGGACTCAGCAGAAGTTTACATTTCTCTGTCTGTTTGTCCTGTTTAGTCTCCATGTTACCCACCAGAGTTGAGAGGACCCTTAGCCCACTGAGTCTGTGAATCTACACAGAAATTTCTTTGCAACCAACTCATGGTCACACCCAGAAATATGTTGTTCCATCCACTGACAGTAAAGACCATGCTCACAACTACCACTCAGCTGTGGCCAGAGCTTGGAGAAGAAACTCCCTGCCTATTTTGTGGTTCCATCATGGGGAGGGGGGCTGCTAGAGAGAATACCAATGACTTTGTGTTTTTCCTCCAGGCTACCAGACTGAGTTCTGCTCAGGGACACCAGGCCCTGTAACCTCAGACTTCTTTCTCCTTTCCATTGCAGTTCTGAACTCCAAAGGCCTCCACCCTGTGGTCCTTCCAGAGGATTTATGGCATCAGTTCCTGCTTTCTGCAAAGAACAATACCCAAAAAGGAATAGAAACATGTGGAGTCTTATGCGGGATACTGGTAAAGATATGAAGACTCCTTGATCTGAGACCGTTTCTTCCCCCTTGGCTTCCCATGACTCCCAGAAAACATATCCAGGGGCTGTGTCCATATATACCACTCCACAGAAGGAACCATGGATGACAAGTCCTGGCCACCTGGAATTTGATGATTTTGCAACTGGTTGCTTTTCAGAGTCCCTTGAAATTGAACAATTTGCTTCAGTGCTATAGTTACAAATTTTCACTCTAGTGGTGGCTAATGCCTGTAACCCCAGTCATTGGCAAACTGAGACTGGAGGCTTCCTATAAGTTTAAACCTGGTTCACACACAGAGTGAGTCACTGAAGTAAAAGCAGGCAAGCTGCCATGTAGAATGTCTGGTGTGAGGCATGGAGACAGGCATATTGACTAATTCTAAAAGGAGGAGGATTCAATTCCTTTTGTAGTCTGGTCTGATCACCTACTCTGTGGTAAGCCTTGGAATATAAATAAAACACTTCAAGACCCTCAGTCAGATCTATTGGCTGCTACAGGGAAGACCCTAGTCCCAGGATGTGCTAGGAGGGACATGTCAGGTTCATCTTATCCTCTGTGCCTTCATACAGTACCCAGCAAAGCACTGGAGCAGTGTTTCAGGTGGAGAAAAACTGAGGTGAGGGAGAAGCATGAGAGTCATTCACTGGGGTGGGGCTTTACTTACTTGTGTTATGAGAGAGTGGGATTGACAGTGCCAGGGAATTATAACAAGTTGTTTTCTCTTGTCAGGTAGAGGAAGAATATCAAGTTACACACATCATAATTCCTATGCAGAATGGAGAGCCTGACTTTTGTTACACTGAGAACGAGGAGGAACTCATTTTTGTTCAAGAGGAGCTGGGGCTTCTCACCTTAGGTTGGATTCATGTAAGCACACTCACCTCTCTGTGGCAGGGTCCTTTTCTAAGCACACTGCCTATTTCTTTCTCATCACAGAATCAATCCTTTCCAGATCATCTTTCTCTGAGCACAAGCAGTCACTAGTGTTCCATCCTTGAGTCAAAGGCACATTTCCTGGTGTATTTCCAGCTCTTCTAATTTTATCTCTTACACAAAGCAGTTCTTAAAAGTTCCAATACCTTGTGAATAGATGAATAAAGGTAGCTTCCCTAGGATGTATGAGAACATGGTGTAGAGACCACGTCCCTAAAAGCTGTATATAAAAACTGGACATATTTTAATGTCAAGATAATTCATTCTAATGATTGCATTTTGTCTTTATGGAGAAGAACTTGCTTTGTGCACACCAAAAGAGCACCTGCACACAAGATTTTCAAGTAGTTGGCCATGCTGTGTAGGCTTGTGGTGATCTTGAAGGAAATATAGTTCCTTCCCTAGAGAGTTCTTCCGAATGAATCTCTCATTTTCATGGCTTCATACTCACAGAACATGCTGTTCCTCTTAGAATGGGACAGGTATAAGCCGCAATCAGTTGGCTATTCCTAGGTTTTTGGAGATCACAAGTACTTTTGTACTCATAGCTTGGGAAGTGCTGATATGTGAGGCAGTCTCCTGTATCTTCATGCTTCAGTTGCATAAATTCTTAATGCTTTGCCTAACAATAATATACCATGGGAGATGGAAATTTGTCCTTTGGTGCCTGGAGATCATACAGAAAATGAGCACCAGTTTCGATGAGGCAGAGTCCATTCTATTCTTTAGGAGATAAATATAGGGCACTGTGGGTTTCATGGAAAGAGGAGTCTCACTCGAGGTGACTTATAATGACTTACAAAGAAGCCCAAGGAGAGTTCCATGGGGAAGGGTTCTTGCATCGGTGAGCAGTCCTGTCCATTGGGATTTGTGGTTGATATTAGAAAAGGATGTCAGATTTGTGTTGACATGACCCTTCAGAACCATGCACTCCATTGTCTGGTGTGGGAAGAAAGAACAGACCTGCTTTTGAGTAAAGGGAGAACTCCCTGGGTGTTTTGGGCAGAACAATGACACGATCAAAGCCAGGCTCAGAAGGTAAAGTGAAGGAGTTACAAGGCTGGTAACAGCGGGGAGGTCAGTTAACGTTTGGGGCCTGCTCACTTCCAATGACGATGAGAGGGTGATGGCCATGTGCACAGGAATGTGGGGTTTCAGAGATCCAGGGGCTGAGGAATAGGGGTTGTCAAGTCTGTGATAGGGCAGGCTTGGAGTTGGACCCATGGGGATGGAATAAGCATGAGTGGGGCATCTAGAGGAAGACAGACTTTGGAAGTGGGGTTCAGTCCTACCTTGGGGAATTTAAGGCACTTGTGAGATATCACATCTGTGGGACCTTGGCTGGCAGTTGGAAGGAGGTTTTGGGAAGCCAAGTGAAGGCAGGGGAGGAAACTGTGACTTCTGAATGGAGCTGGCCCAGAAAACCTGGTAAATAAGGAGTGTTGACAGCAAGAGAAATGATTGGCTGACAGCTGAGGAGGAGATCTAATGAGGAGAGCAGGAACCCAGTGGGGGATGACAGAGACACAAGGCTGCAGGAGAAATGGTTATGGGGTTCACAGAAGACACACAGCGGGGACAGTGGGGGAATGAGTTCAGCATGTGACCCAGGGACAGGCTCCAGCAGAAGAGGATCCAGATCTCATGCTGGAGCTGGAGCTCTTTGAGGATGTTGGCTAATGACTTTTAGGCCTTGGTGGGCAGAGACTGCAAGGTTTAAAGAAGCCATGGAAAGCTCGGTGTACTGGCAGTTCTGGAAGCCTAGCCTTCAGGAAGGTGGGCCTGCTGGATGGTGACTTTGGCACCAACCTGTGCTACACAGCCAGGCTGTGACTTGAAAACAATGTCATTTGATGAATTTATGGCTATTGTGGAGTTTGTCAGGACTGTCATATTGAGGATCACATCTATCTAGGCTAAGATTCTAGGGGAAAGGGAGAGATGAGGCTGCTTTTTGCAGAGTTGGGTTAACAGAGTATGGACATGTACAAGAATTGGGAAATGGTTTCATCATGGTTTTGTCTAGTTGTTTTTTGTTTCCTTCATTTTAGTTTTTTCTTTGACTTTTAGTTTTACAAGTGCTTGATATTTTAAAATATAGCTTACTTGTAGTGTACATGTATGAACACCATAGTTTAATGACTCCTTGAGGAAACAGGAATTTGCAGAGAGCCTGGTCCAGCTTTCCAAATTCCTTCCTCTGAGATTGATCTTCCTCTTGCTCTAACTATCTCTATTTTGATCTCTATAGAGTTAATCTAAGTGTGCCCCCTCCATGCTATCAGTACTTCATATCTGCTTATGTCCTGAAATGCAATGGATAGATACGTGACTTTTACATCCGGCTTTCTTGGCCTAACATCTGCAAGGTTCCTCCCCACTCTGGCATGCAGTTGTTTGATGTGTGTTTACACCTGGTGAGCAAGAAAAAGAGGGAAGGAAAGGGAAGAGGGGTAAGATAATGTGACAGTAGTGTGTACAGTACCACACCCGAAGGACAGAAGGGCCT
Source organism: Peromyscus maniculatus bairdii (assembly GCF_049852395.1). NCBI lineage: Eukaryota > Metazoa > Chordata > Mammalia > Rodentia > Cricetidae > Peromyscus > Peromyscus maniculatus. The sequence goes on along the minus strand of NC_134852.1, from coordinate 56,925,105 downwards.
CCTCTTCACATAGGGAGAAATCACATAGGGAGGTCTCAGAGGCAGGATTGAAGGCAGGGAGCTTAAGACCCTGAGAGACTGCTGAACTGATGTTTGAAATAGTCATGGGAACTCTGGGTGAAGATAGAATCAGAGTCTGCTGTTAGCAGGAGGGAAGCAGAGGTAAGTTAGATGCTGAAGGACAAAACTTGGAATGGTTACTCTTTAGGCAGTCAGTATAACTAGGCATGGATGAATAAAGGGATCTTGTCCTCAGGGAGGAAACAGCTTAGAAGTAATTTGGAGAGCTTCAACTTATATGGAACTTTATGGATCAGGAAGACAAAAGAGATAATTCCTTCTTCCTTCTCCACCTAGCAGACTGGAGTGTTTTCCCGGCATGATTTCGGCATTCATGGTGGGAACCAGTTGTTGAAGCTCCTCAGGACTGCTTTCCTTTGTGGATCAGGCATGGGGCTCACTGGGAATTCTTGGCTTCTTTTGTCTTCTCAGACCCATCCAACCCAGACAGCCTTCTTGTCGAGTGTGGATTTACACACTCATTATTGTTACCAGAAGATGTTGCCGGAATCCATTGCAGTGGTGTGTGCACCCAAATATAAACAGTGAGTATGTAGGATTCAGGTCTGGAAGGTACAAGAGCAAAATGCTCCATGGCTCAGAACACTGTGAAAGTGAAGTAATATCCAGAGTGTCTTAAGTGATTGCTATGAAAGCCTCTCTTTAAGGTGCACATTCTAATTAACACGAGCTGCTCTTAAAAGATGTGCTGACACCACTGCTGGTTCCATCCTCAAGAAGTGACCTCAAGAGCCAGAGGTTAAAGAAATTCCACACTGGACACTGCATAGAGTGTCATCTCTTATCATTCCCAATGTCATGTTAATCTGAGTTCCTCAGCAGAGCTAATGTTGGGAAAGCAATGAATCATCTTGTTTTCTTTTGTAATAAGTTTTTGTACCCTGGATTTTGTCTCACAGGGGCTATTGGACCCTGGTTTCAGTACACCCCCAACTTGCTCCTCACAATGATTGTCCTAACAGACCTACCTTTTTGTTTGATTCTTCTTTCTCATTTCTACTGTTGAGTTCCTTTGCATCATTAGGCCAAGAAAGGGATCCAGAGATAGTGAGACAGAGAGGGCAATACACATACAGGGGTAAGAAGAAGGGGAGGAAGGAGCAGGAGGACAAGAAAAGGATGAAGAGGAGAAGAAAGAGAGGGGAGGGAGGGTGATTGAGACTATGACAAAGACAAGGTCTAACAGGACAAAGACGGTGATGACTAGGATAGGAGGAGGAGTTCCACATGGTCTATGAGGGAGGAAGAATTGTGCAGAGGAGAGACAGGAGGAGAGGAGGGGAGAAGGAGAGAGAGGAGAAGGAGCGAGGTTATAGAAAGGAGAGAGGAAGAGGAGGAAAAGAAAGGAAAAGAAGGGGGACAAGAGGAGAGAAAGATGGAGAGGAGAGTGGAGAAGGAGACTGGGGGGATATTTGCTTGACTGATTTTACTTTTTCTCATTTCAGAGTCGGAATTTTTACACTAACATCTTATGGATTAAAAGAAATATCATTGTGCCCCCAAAGAGGATTCCATCCTCATAAGCAGGACTCAGCTCTCTTCTGTGTATGTATCTGTGTACAAGAAATCAAGGCCATATTCCCAGCCAGGACATAGAGCTGATATGGTTGAACATCCTTTTGATCCTCACGGAAGGTCAACCTCATCACTCTCCTTCATAGGAATCCATAATAACCATGTACCTAGGAAGCAGAGGGCTGTGGATATCAGTTTCTCATATTTGCAACCTGGTCATTTACTGTCTTTGAGGGTGCTGGCCATCTGGACCATTTTTCCTGATAACTGGGGATACTAATACTATGTACTTTACAGGCCGTTGATAGGATAAAGGAAGGGGACTGGGGTGGACTTAGGGATAGAGTGTGTCCTCAGCATACTTGATGCCCTGGATTCCATGCCCAGTAACATGGAGGAAAGAAATAACCAACAAAGTATGGAATCCATTAGCTTATTCAAGGTTTATTACTTATTAATTTCTTCTTCATCAATGTCAGTTACTAGGTTTCAGTGGATGATAAGAATGCCAAGGAAAAAGCCATGTAAGATAGATAAATTAAGCACATTTCATTCTGAAGTTTTGTGCTCACCTGCCTAGGGAGGTATTTTTTTTCTCCCAGTTTGTATCTGTAATAACAACACATAGTTTGATCAGGCCTCAGGGCCTCAGATCAGCCTCAGATCAATGAGATTCTGGCACTTTACTTCACATTAGCCTGGACTTTTTCATCCACTTTGATTCAGAAGAAATGCAGCAACATAGTGAAAAGACCAGAACCCAGTCCTATAAAATATATGAGTGAGGGATACAGTCACAGAGATTGAAGGAAGGCTAAGATCCTGAGATCAGAGTGCTAATTCCAAGTGGTAGAACTCTGTGTGTGCTTTCTATGTATCATAATAAATGCGTGTGTGTATTTATATATAGCTTGCATTATACTAACAGTAAAATAAGACCTAATGAAACTTCAGCTTTCTTTAAAAAATATAGATATAGATATATATTTCATTATTTTTATTTCTTTAACTTCCTTGTGTAGTCTTTTAAAAGTAGACCCTGTTTTGACTTTAATTCTCTCTCCATTTGGATTTGCACATGAGTTTAGTGCCTGTGTGGTTAGAAGAAGTTGGCAGATGCCCTCGATGTGGAGTCAAGTCATTGCTTACTGCCCACTTCCCTGCAAGAGAAGTGGGTGTTGTTAAATAGTGTACCATACTCCAGTCCCTGTTTTCTAGTCTCATGGATCAAGCCAGGTTTTCAGTTGACTGTGGGGAAGATCTTTCTAAAAAAGATCTGTTAAAAAACACATAGCTCTATCTTAGAAGATAAAATGATTAGGTGCTAGGATGTTGAAAGATGTTGCACAATTAAAAAAAATGTCTAAAACACCAGTTCTCAAGTTCCCAGTTGGCAAGATCTCCTCCAAACCTAACCATGGTAAAGCACATCTGTAGCACCAGCACTTGGGTAGCTGCTGCAGGAGATCACAAGTTTGAGGCCAGCTGAGGCTACATAGCCAGGCTTTCAGATTGATAAATCCTTATGACTTTGTATGCCAAGTGTGAGTATCTCCTTGAGGACTATTAGGTCACCTTTACCATCTGATTGACATCATGACTCCAATACTGCACTGAACTTCCTGGTCCCTTTTAATAAAGGAATGTTTCACAAGTGACTCTGGAAAATAGATGCAAAGATACACGGGGAGACACTGACTCCAACCATGTGGAGAACTTGGTGGGAATGTTGGGTGCCAGATCTTTTGACATTGCTTCTATTGACTTCAGGATTTCAGTGCTAGGATGAGAACTATGTAACTTCAGTGAGCTTCTCAAATCAGAGGTTTTTTGCTGGGGATGAAGTTCGGTTGGGAGAGTGCTCCTCTTTCAAGCACCAGGCCCTGGACTCATTTCCCAGCACTATTGAAATCTGCCATGGTGGTGTTTGCCTATAATCTAGCACTTTGGAGCTAGTAGCAGGAGGGTAATTTCAGGATCTCTCTGGCATACCTAGGTTATGTGTTCTAGCCTGGGTCACATGAAGCTCTCTTTTGGTATAATATAAAAGGTATAAGCTGTTTCAAAACAGGAGTTATCCATGCCTTAACCACATTTTCTTTTCTCCAATTGCAGGACTGCAGTCATGTCACCATCCAAAACAGCCGGGTGACTGTCACAGATTTGCGATGAGTTAAATCCCATAGGCCTACATCAGTGGGAGTGTGTGTGTGTGTGTGTGTGTGTGTGTGTGTGTGTGTGTATTTTGTGTATATGTGAGTGAATGTAGGATGGTGTATGTGTATATGTATATGTGTTCTACGTATGTTGTGTATGTTACATCTGTTTCATGTATGTTACATCTTTGTCACGTGTGTACAACATTGTGTATGAATGGCACACTGTACTCATTCACAGAGCCCAGAGGAAGACACTGATGTGTGCTCTATTAATGAATTAGAATAGTCATTCATAATGACTAGAAATTGGTTTTATTATATAGTTTACTTGTTATTAGTTTTAGATGATATTTTCTGGCCAGGATCCAGTATAGGTGTAAGGGCCCAATGCACACACTTGCTGGCTTGCCTCACCTGCCTCAGGGAGCCTAGAGGACAGGTTGTAATGCCAACACTCACTAACCAACTGAAGGATGAAGGTTTCTATTGATTCCAGACATCAGTCTACATGTCTCACTTTGCTTGAAGGCTTCTTTGACAGACAAACGACTTTTTGAAGATATAAAGCACACAACTTGAAACTAACTGATAATGACATAATTTAAAGAGAAATTTCTGACTCAGATGAGTCATTGCTTTTTGAGTGGCTGTATGCCATGATGAGGCATAACAACAATGTACAATTTCACATAGAATTTGGAGTTCCTGATGCAGACTACATGGTGTCTACCTGGGTGAGATGTTGCACTATAGTCTGGCACATGGAAACTGGGAAAAAATGCCAGAGTTTAAAAAAGAATATTCTATTAATGGGGATTCTCTGCTGGGCTACAAGAAGAATCTTTGGGCATCACATGTTAGGCTTAAACTCTTTATTCATTGATCTTTTGACTTTTGGTGATGAGTGATTTTGAAGCTCCAGGGCATCTCGTAAGGAATAAGGACCTCTGGAACAAAGTGGACCACTTCACAAGCCTAGAAAGGCAAGAGAAGATGAGTGCAGCTCTGTGGACTGTCATAGTTGTCTAATGTAAAACAGCACCAGCTAGCCCTCCTCCCCTCCTCATAGATCATCCAGTCTGACAACCATGTTGCTCTGAAGACCGTCTTCCTGAGTGACCACACTGGCTAGGAAATACGGCACAATACAACTCTGAAGGATGTTTGGACAAGAGAGAGAAGTCTACTCACCTAAAAAGCTTGTTTTGAAGTATGTAAAGTTCCCTAGCTGTGATGAACTCACCACTGAGGCTAATGCTTACAGCAAACTGTAAACAAAACTGTTGTCCTGCACAAGGGATGCCTGGACAAATTCACTGCCAGTGACTGACTGGCTAAAGCAGCTCACCATGAACTGTGCTCGGGCACACATTCTCTGCTCATGTTGGCCCTGTCTAGAAATTCCATAAATTTCACAGAAACTTGTATTTTCTTTATATAAGTGTATTTTGAAACAGATTTTGTAGTTTCTTAAAATTGCTATTTAGTTCTATAATTAAAGTTGAGTTTTGTGTCAAGCTCTTAAGTCTTCCTTCTGATCAGGAGTCACATAATCATGTTAAGTGAGAGGTGTGATTGCCAGCTAATAGGATTAGTAGATACTGGTGGGCAACCTTGTCCTAGTTGATTATTTCTCCTTTATTTCCTTTTTCTTTCTTATTTACTGTGACTGTATCTCAGTGTAAAGCAATCTCTAGTCTGAAATTCACCTTATGGTCCAGGCTGACCTGGAACTTACAAAAACTCACCTACTTCTGCTTCCCGAGTGTTGGGATTAAACATTTCATTGCTGTGGTTTTAAATTTTATCATTTGACATTGTCCTGTATGTCTATAATCGATCTTGATCATACTTAGTCCTCCCCTCCCTCAGCCACGCTCCTCCAACCCCATCTGAAACCCCTATTGTAAACGTGCCAGGTTTGGGGTCAAGGGTCTTGTTGTATGAAGCCTAGTTGCCTGCCCCATTTCCCATTTGAACAACCCGCTGAGTTTAATTAGGGTCTCTTGCATGTGCACGTTTGTGAGGTTCTATTGAATCATGGCCAACTTCCCATTCTTTACACCCCCAAAGAAAACCGACTCCTCCTTCCCCCTAAAGAAGTATAAGTCACTCCTCAGCTAGGGTTAGAGCACTAACCCCTACACCATGCATTCTGGAATACTGAAGCACTCCCCCTTGAGAAGCTTTAGTGGAGACAAACACAGCTGCTGGGTTTTCCTGAGTGCAAAGCCCTTGTCTTGTGTAGAAAAGAGGTTTTCACAGTACTCCTCTCCAGCTTCCACCTCTTAAATTGTTTCAACGTCATTTTACAGCATGCCTCTGAATGGTGATGGTGATGGTGATGGTGTGTGTGCATGTGTGCACGCACGCACGTCATCTCATTTGGAACCAAACACTCAACACTTTTTCTCAACCATTTGACAAGTAAATGATTCAACGTATTAACCACTCCCCATGCCAAGAAGCTTCTCTGACCAATGGGAAAGCAGTACTAATCTTTCGACATATACATACGTATTTGGGAGGCAGTTTGACAACATGTCCATTTAGAAAAATGACAGTAGCATGTTTCTCCATGGGCCTCTTTATGCCACAGTGTGGTCTTAGCACTAGAAATATGGCACCCACATGAATTACATTCTGGGAAGAGGCCAAATACCCAACCAGAATGTGCTTGGTTATTGTCATAGCAATAGTGCCATGATTGTATCTGTGGCCACATCATCTGCAGCAGGTCAGCAATAAAGTATGTAGAATGCATAGTTAATCAGAACACTGATGCCTACTTTCTCCCAGCACTATGTATAACACCACCCTGCACCAAAAAAGCTAGGTAGCACAGAGGAAGTTTGCTCGTCAGTTTCAGCTGATCTCTATGTGCTAAGACCAAAAGGTGGTGTCTTCAACAGCAGGGTCTTACCATCTACTATTGGTGTGCAACCAAGAGAATTAGTACTAGCCTGTATTGTTTTAGAAGCCTGGGGCCTCCCTGACTAAAGATGCACAGGAAGTATCTCACAGCGGGGACTTGAATTTTTCTGTGATAACCCACGAATGTGGAAGCAGCATGAGAACACCATACAGGTGTTCTCTAATGTGAGTCTTCCTGTTTGCTGTCTTTTTAAGGCTTGGGATCTTCCTCTTGGGCGTTGAAACCTTTCCAGAGTCCCAGATTATATCCAACTTAATGGTTCAGTTACCTAGACACCCACCATGCTGCATTTGCTTGTTGACTCCTCCAGGACCAGACCTAGGATGGTCTGTGAATCTGCAGGCAATACTGACATTTCTTTATGAAGTCTAGAAATTAGTGAAACATGACTGGAATGAATACCTTGTGTAGAGAATAATTCCTGCTGGGATCCTCAAGTGCAGCCAGGGGTGGCAAGCATTGCCCTAGCCATTCCTGCATGAGAATAGTGAGTCCTCACCCATTTCCACAAGTCAACACTCAACAAGTGGATCTTACATGGAAGCCATACTGATGACCATTCCATCACTACAGTGCATGGCTTTTTTTTAAACCACTGGTTCCATGGATATCTGTGGCTAGATGAGTGCAGGAAATTGATCTGTAGGTGTCCTCTTTGTATATGCTTAGATTCCATCCCACCCCTGCTCCAGAAACCCTTTCTTTAAACTTCTCCATTTCTGTTCTTCCCTATTGTACACCCCCCCCCCCTGCTGCTTGCTGGTCTGGCCTAAGTGAAGACAGGGGTTATATCTTTTCCCATCAGAGCTGGCCCTGGAGACACAGACACCCCCCAACACCCCACCTTCCCCCCCCACAGCCAACATGCTGCAGGCCAGTGCATAGTTTTATAGTTTTAAGAGAGGTTGCTCTATTTGTACAGGACTGGCCTGAGTGTCCCAGAACATCCCTTGTACATTCTCCTAGATAAACAGACCAGGAGGAAAGAAAGCATTCTGATTTCCAGTGTTTCCTAGAGCATCACTCACTTTAATGAGTGTACACAGGGTTTGATAAGGCTCAGCGCTGAAGAGAATTGAGGTCAATCATGAGGTTCAGAGTTTGCATCTCAAGCACCCACACGGTAGGTCACAATACTCTGTACCCTAGTTCTAGGGTATCTAACTCCCTCTGGTGACCTCAGCTGTCACCAGAAATGCACATACCTAAATGAAGGACAAACACTCACACTCATAAAATAAAGCAAGGAAAATAGAAACCTGTAAGCACAGGACTCTTGAAACTTGTACCGGTGCTTATGGGTCTTGCTAGGTGTGCTCAGTCTTGAGGAAGGTCCATCATTCTGCATTTCCCAGCATGGGGGACTGGCAGAGCAAGTCCAGGATGACAAACTGTAGAGTTGCAGTTCTAGTTGAAACTTAAGACAATTGTGGACCACAAGGCAGCAAGAGAGTGGGGAACATGGAATTTTTTAACCAAGTGCATATGGACTTTTTCCTCAGCCATCAGCTCTCCCTGATTTTCACCAGACAAACCACAGTGACACTTTTTTTGTATGCACTGCATGAGGCTTCCAGGTAGACTCTGGGGTGGCAAACAGAGGGTCTGATGAAGAAAATGGGAGACAGGAAGTCACTGCCATTCTTGCTATAGTTTATTGTCCTGAAGCACAGCCCTCTCAGGCCTAGCACTTATTAAGCTGAAGATGAATTGTGTTTATAAACACATGACCTTGGCTTAGGTCATTCTTAAATGAAGAATTTAAGCAGTATTTGAAGGCTCTAAGCTCATCATGGGATGAGGAAATTCAGTGATGAGGGAGGAACAAATGTCCTGGGTTTCCTGAAGTTTTAGGACTGAACAGTAGCTAATGTCTTCTCCTTTGTTTTCACTGACGTCCAAGGCAATTTAGGTAATTCATTCAAAAGACAAAAAGAAAAAGCTTGCTGGGTTTGCTGGTTCACACCTGAGTTCCCTGTACTGGAGAAGAGAGGCAGTAATGTACCATGGCTTTTAGCCTGTTTGGAATCCATAGTGGGAACTTATCTCAAATAACGGCATTCGAGAGAGGAGGGGGGGCACCTCCTGAGATGCTGTTGCTTGTCCATCAAAAAGTGCAAAGAACCACTCATGTGCTGTCCTTAATACAGGTGACCATGGGGCTGTTTCTCCTCCCTGCTGCTGCTGCTGCTGCTGCTGTTTTCTTGTTAGCATGGTAAGTGACATTAGTAGTCTCTGAGAGGTGGAGGGTACTGATATTTCTAAATAGACACTTAGTCAACCTTATTTTTGAGGTAGAATCTCTATATAAGGCAGTCTAGCAACAGATATTTGGTGATTCTCCTGCCTCAGCTTCCCTCAGCTTTGAATGACAGTGATATTGACGATCTGTTTAGGTCAGAGCTAGATATTTAGGTTGCTGACATTCTGGAGTAGCAAGGAGCCACAAACATCACTGTGGCTACCAAAAACCAAAAGACACTGGCTAAGTCGGGGAAGGTACAGGTGACTATGAACAACTCATTGCAGCTTGCAAGCCAGGGTCAGTGCTCTTATCTCTCTGGCCACTTCTCCTTTACTGGTTGACAGAGCCTTAGAGGGAACAGTGGTATGAAGTTCTCCACAGACTGACTGGACCCACCTGAGGAGACAGAGGTCCTCAGGTAGCTGGGAGAAGTAACATGCCTATCATTAATTCTTGAGTGCCTGGCCCCCATCTACCCGAGGTATCTTCATGCATCTGCCTCAACCTGTGATATGGATTGCTAAGCAGCAGTAGCAGGCTGTAACACTGGCCAGGGGTTGTGCTGTTGGCATTCCAGGGTCCCCAAGCCTTCTCATCTAGAGATTTCTGAGAGTGAGAACATGACTGAGTAAGTGTTGGGGTCCCACACATTGTGATGGGAGCCCAAAACAAGGAAGAAGCCACAGATCCCACAGTTTTCATGAAGTGACAACTGGGCCTATTTTTTCCTGGGGACAAGGGGCAGTTTCTCAGGCATAAGAGAACACAGTGGAGGAATAGCTCATACCCATTACAAAAAAGCCTGTTTAAATGTTTGTATATCTACATGTATGTTCATCCCCAGGGACGACTTTTACATTTGTGTGTGACACGTGAATGTGTATCTTTATGAGTGTAAGGATGTACTTGAAGTTGTGAGCATTATTCATGTGTGCTAGGGCATGTGTGTTCATATTCATGTGTGCTTTTGTGTATGGATATCTATGGGCGCACGCGCACGCGTGTGTGTGTGTGTGTGTGTGTGTGTATGTGTGTGAACATATTTCTTTATAGGTGCCTCTTTTCAGGTCAGAGGACGTGTTTGGAGTTGGTTCTCTTCATCTGTCTTTACATGGACTCATTTCCTCAGGCTGGAAAAGCAAGTGCCTCTATACATAAACAAATGTCCTGGACTTGAACACCAATGTAGGGATGGGGAGGATTAGCCGATTAGAGGAAAGTGTAAAATATTCCATCCTCTGATCCGTCTTCTCATCAATCCTCGATACACTAATTCATTGCTACATTTTTTTTTTTTTTTTTTTTTTTTTTTTTACCAATTCTTGTATTCGTTCCCAGGACCATCAGTCTGTGCCCCTGTACCCTCACCACACCCAATAGATTGACACTCCTATGGAGTCTTCCCAAGAGCCAGTTATCAATGGCTCTACTGCTGCCCGGGGGATCTCTAACCATAGGACAAAAGGTACTAGTGCCAGAGAAAGGAGAGCAGAGTGCAGGCTGCACTCGGAGGTGGGAAGGCCCTGAGCCCTGCCTCCTGCTTCCTTGTGAACCAGGAAGTCAGAGAATGATCTGGAGTCAATTCTCTCCTACTACCAATTAGGGTCCAGGGAGGGAATTAGAACTCATCTTCCCAGACTCAGGTGTATAAGACCCTTGTTTGATTGCAGACTTCCACATGCCAGCTCCACCCTTTCCTGCCCTCACTCAGCCTTGTAGACCAGGGTACAACACCTCTTCACCATGGCCTTTCAAGGGTCTCTTCTTCATCTGCTTTGTCCCTGAAGGTCCACCCTGGCCATCTTCCTGTAGCTTAAAAAGATGGGACAGGTGTAAAACCTCTTGACCATAACCCGAGCTTGCCACTCCTCCCTCTACCTTGTTCCGTTGTTCAGAGTGGTGGTGTGTACATATAGTTCCATGCAGATGGCATCATCCACTGCCAACATATTGCTAGGAGATCTGTTAGAAGAGTGGTATTTGTGCAAAGCACATGAGTTCCCTGTTTTCTATATGCCATTGAGTCTTATGAAATTACAATTCTTACTGTGAAGCAATATTGCCTGAGAGTTAGCAATCAGTGATTTAGTTTATTTTTCATTATTCAGCAATTGACCTGCTTCACAGTTTTGGAATTTAACTTTACACCCTGTATGCACCTATCCCTGTCTATAATTCAATGGTTTCCAGGCACATCTTGATTTCTGCCTTAAGATACAGGCTTTAAGAAGTCCGTGTGTTAAATTTATAATTCATGAGACAGTGTTTAATAAAAGTAAGATGGTGACATGAATAGAAAATCACACAACAGCATCAAACACTGTTTTTCCAGGTATTCTCTGAACAAAATACATGTTATGGTGTCAGGTTTGGGGGCATTAGGTAAAGTCACCACCTGGATGTGCAGTTCAGAGATGAGGCCAATTTGATCTAATGCATTCTCAACACCAGGATAAAGGGATACAGTTCCATCTCATACATCTTTCTGATTGCTTACTTTGGTGTAGTGTGATTCTAAAATTGATCTTTCCATCTGAGAATGTCTTCATAATTATTTTCTGTTATGAAATTCTTCTTACTCTTCAGGGCTAAGGTGATATCCAGGGAAAACACTCTGATATCTTTCACAAATACCTGCTTTTCTTCAGTACTCCGCTGTTCTGAGTCTCCATCTCTACCACACACTTAAGATGCCCACCTATGCAGTGCTCAGTTTGGATACATCTGCCTAAATCCCTGAGGTGACCCACCCTGTGCTATCGGGTCCTCTGTAGACAGACATCAGGAGATGAAGTATTTTAAAGACTCCTCACATGTCTGCCTTCTGTTTGTTCTCTCATTTCCCATTTCTTTTTGACATACTATTACTGAGAGCACTTGAAATTCTTTTGAAGAAAAGTCTACTGCAATGGAAGGTGCAAGCATTTACACAACTGTATCAAGTATGTAATAAGCATCATTATTTTGGAGTCATTATTATATAGAAGATAAAAGCAAGTAGGAAGAGATATCAGTGATTTTCACTGTCAGTCATTCCCGTTGCTAGAGAGGGTATCCTCCTTGTTAAAGAAATTAAAGTTAGACCAGGTGTGGTCACATGCACCTTTAGTCCCAGCGCTTGGGAGACAGAGACAGGTGGATCTCTGTGAGTTCTGACCAAACTGGTCTACAAAAGGAGTTCCAGGATAACCAAGACTGTTACACAAAGAAACTCTGTCCCCAAAACAAAACAAAACCCAGCCAAACAAAGAAATTGAAGCTAAAATCTATTAGTATTAAAATTGAATTTGAAAGCTCACTTGAACTCAGCAATTCAAATATGTACTTTTAGGAGTTCTTTCTACTGAAATGGCTCAGAATTGACATCATTCCAGTAGTCATCAACACCCCAACTCAGCAGCATTCTTTCTTAGTGTCTCCTAAAGTAGAGAACAACATGGAGAAGGGGCCAATTTTAGGTTTACTTCTTCCAGCCATTCTATGTTAAAGGATCCCAGGTCTGTATGTTCACTTCTGCTGTCCATTGGTAACTCTTAAGAAGAGAATTTTTGTCATTGACAACTTCTATGCTTTCCACACCCGTATTTCCGTGTTTCCTCTGCTAAGAACTGCTACAGGTATTGAATTTTTACTATATCAGACACTA